>NW_022987687.1:202500-285699 GCF_902827165.1 Trematomus bernacchii | reverse complement strand
ACAGTAAAATACTAACACTACATGTATTCTACTCTGTTACAGTGAAAGTACTAACACTACACTGTATTAACTCTGTTACAGTAAAAGTACTAACACTACACTGTATTAATACTCATTACAGTAAGTACTAACACTACACTGTATTAATATTCAGTTACGTAAAGTACTACACTACACTGTATTAAATTCGTTACAGTAAAAGTACTAACACTACACGTATTAATATTCAGTTACCTAAAAGTACTAACACTACACTGTATTAATATTCAGTTACAGTAAAGTACTACCACTACACTGTATGAATACTCTGTTACAGTGAAGTACTAACACTACACTGTATTAATATTCATTACAGTAACAAGTACTAACACTACACCTGTATTATATTCAGTTACAGTAAAGTACTAACACTACACCTGTATTAATACTCTGTAACAGTACAAGTACTACCACTACATACACTGTATGAATACTCTGTTACAGTGAAAGTACTAACACTACACTGTATTAATACTCTGTTACAGTGAAAGTACTAACACTACCCTGTATTAATACTCTGTTACAGTGAAAGTACTAACACACCACTGTATTAATACTCTGTTACAGTGAAGTACTAACACTAACAACACTGTATATAATATTCAGTTACAGTAAAGTACTAACACTACACTGTATTAATACTCTGTTACAGTAAAAGTACTACCACTAACCCTGTATTGATATTCAGTTACAGTGAAAGTACTACCCCTACACTGTATTAATACTCTGTTACAGTAAAAGTACTAACCCACTACACTGTATAATACTCTGTTACAGTAAAAGTAACTAACCTCACCTGTATTAATACTCTGTTACAGTAAAAGTACTAACACTACACTGTATTAAATACATCTGTTACAGTGCAAGTTACTAACACTACACTGTATTAATACTCTGTTACAGTAAAAGTACTACCACTACACTGTTATTGATATTCAGTTACAGTAAAAGTACTAACCTACACTGTATTAATACTCTGTTACAGTAAAAGTACTAACACTACACTGTATTATAATACTCTGTTACAGTGAAAGTCTACTAACACTTACACTGTATTAATACTCTGTTACAGTGGAAAGTACTAACACACTGCACTGTATTAATACTCTTGTTACAGTAAAAGTACTAACACTACACTGTATTAATACTCTGTTACAGTGAAAGTACTAACACTACACTGTATTAATACTCTGTTACAGTGAAAGTACTAACACTGCACTGTATTAATACTCTGTTACAGTAAAAGTACTAACACTGCACTGTATTAATACTCTGTTACAGAGAAAGTACTAACACTACACTGTATTAATACTCTATTACAGTGAAAGTACTAACACTACACTGTATTAATACTCTGTTACAGTGAAAGTACTAACACTACACTGTATTAATACTCTGTTTACAGCGAAAGTACTAACACTAGCTACACTGTATTAATACTCTGTTACAGGTAAAAGTACTAACACTACACTGTATTATCTACTCTGTTACAGTGAAAGTACTAACACTACACTGTATTAATACTCTGTTACAGTGAAAGTACTAACACTGCACTGTATTAATACTCTGTTACAGGTGAAAGTACTAACACTACACTGTATTAATACTCTGTTACAGTGAAAGTACTAACACTACACTGTATTAATACTCTGTTACAGTGAAAGTACTAACACTACACTGTATTAATACTCTGTAACAGTGAAAGTACTAACACTACACTATATTAATACTCTGTTACAGTGAACGTACTAACACTACACTGTATTAATATTCAGTTACAGTAAAAGTACTAACACTACACTGTATTAATATTCAGTTACAGTAAAAGTACTAACACTACACTGTATTAATATTCAGTTACAGTAAAAGTAGTTAACACTACACGTATTAATACTCTGTTACAGTGAAAGTACTAACACTACACTGTATTAATACTCTGTTACAGTGAAAGTAATAACACTACACTGTATTAATACTCTGTTACAGTGAAGTACTAACACTACACTGTATTAATACTCTGTTACAGCGAAAGTACTAACACTACACTGTATTAATACTCTGTTACAGTAAAAGTACTAACACTACACTGTATTACTACTCTGTTACAGTGAAAGTACTAACACTACACTGTATTAATACTCTGTTACAGTGAAGTACTAACACTGCACTGTATTAATACTCTGTTACAGTGAAAGTACTAACACTACACTGTATTAATACTCTGTTACAGTGAAAGTACTAACACTACACTGTATTAATACTCTGTTACAGTGAAAGTACTAACACTACACTGTATTAATACTCTGTTACAGTGAAAGTACTAACACTACACTGTATTAATACTCTGTAACAGTGAAAGTACTAACACTACACTATATTAATACTCTGTTACAGTGAACGTACTAACACTACACTGTATTAATATTCAGTTACAGTAAAAGTACTAACACTACACTGTATTAATATTCAGTTACAGTAAAAGTACTAACACTACACTGTATTAATATTCAGTTACAGTAAAAGTACTAACACTACACTGTATTAATACTCTGTTACAGTGATGAAAGTACTAACACTACACTGTATAATACTCTGTTACAGTGAAGTACTAACACTACACTGTATTAATACTCTGTTACAGTGAAAGTACTAACACTACACTGTATTAATACTCTGTTACAGTAAAAGTACTAACACTACACTGTATTAATACTCTGTTACAGTGAAAGTACTAACACTACACTGTATTAATACTCTGTAACAGTAAAAGTACTAACACTACACTGTATTAATATTCAGTTACAGTAAAAGTACTAACACTACACTGTATTAATACTCTGTTACAGTGAAAGTACTAACACTACACTGTATTAATACTCTGTTACAGTGAAAGTACTAACACTACACTGTATTAATATTCAGTTACAGTAAAAGTACTAACACTACACTGTATTAATATTCAGTTACAGTTAAAAGTACTAACACTACACTGTATTAATATTCAGTTACAGTAAAAGTACTAACACTACACTGTATTAATACTCAGTTACAGTGAAAGTACTAACACTACACTGTATTAATATTCAGTTACAGTGAAAGTACTAACACTACACTGTATTAATATTCAGTTACAGTAAAAGTACTAACACTACACTGTATTAATACTCTGTTACAGTGAAAGTACTAACACTACACTGTATTAATACTCTGTTACAGTGAAGTACTAACACTACACTGTATTAATATTCAGTTACAGTAAAAGTACTAACACTACACTGTATTAATACTCAGTTACAGTGAAAGTACTAACACTACACTGTATTAATATTCAGTTACAGTAAAAGTACTAACACTACACTGTATTAATACTCTGTTACAGTGAAAGTACTAACACAACACTGTATTAATACTCTGTTACAGTGAAAGTACTAACACTACACTGTATTAATACTCTGTTACAGTGAAAGTACTAACACTACACTGTATTAATACTCTATTACAGTGAAAGTACTAACACTACACTGTATTAATACTCTGTTACAGTAAAAGTACTAACACTACACTGTATTAATACTCTGTTACAGTGAAAGTACTAACACTACATTGTATTAATACTCTGTTACAGTGAAAGTACTAACACTACACTGTATTAATACTCTGTTACAGTGAAAGTACTAACACTACACTGTATTAATACTCTGTTACAGTGAAAGTACTAATACTACACTGTATTAATACTCTGTTACAGTGAAAGTACTAACACTACACTGTATTAATACTCTGTTACAGTGAAAGTACTAACACTACATTGTATTAATACTCTGTTACAGTGAAAGTACTAACACTACACTGTATTAATACTCTGTTACAGTGAAAGTACTAACACTACACTGTATTAATACTCTGTTACAGTGAAAGTACTAAACACTACACTGTATTAATACTCTGTAACAGTGAAAGTACTAACACTACACTGTATTAATACTCTGTTACAGTGAAAGTACTAACACTACACTATATTAATACTCTGTAACAGTGAACGTACTAACACTACACTGTATTAATATTCAGTTACAGTGAAAGTACTAACACTACACTGTATTAATATTCAGTTACAGTAAAAGTACTAACACTACACTGTATTAATACTCTGTTACAGTGAAAGTACTAACACTACACTGTATTAATATTCAGTTACAGTAAAGTACTAACACTACACTGTATTAATACTATGTTACAGTTGAAAGTACTAACACTACACTGTATTAATACTCTGTTACAGTAAAAGTACTAACACTACACTGTATTAATACTCTGTTACAGTGAAAGTACTAACACTACACTGTATTAATACTCTGTTACAGTAAAAGTACTAACACTACACTGTATTAATACTCAGTTACAGTGAAAGTACTAACACTACACTGTATTAATATTCAGTTACAGTAAAAGTACTAACACTACACTGTATTAATATTCAGTTACAGTAAAAGTACTAACACTACACTGTATTAATATTCAGTTACAGTAAAAGTACTAACACTACACTGTATTAATATTCAGTTACAGTAAAAGTACTACCACTACACTGTATGAATACTCTGTTACAGTGAAAGTACTAACACTACACTGTATTAATATTCAGTTACAGTAAAAGTACTAACACTACACTGTATTAATATTCAGTTACAGTAAAAGTACTAACACTACACTGTATTAATACTCTGTAACAGTAAAAGTACTACCACTACACTGTATGAATACTCTGTTACAGTGAAAGTACTAACACTACACTGTATTAATACTCTGTTACAGTGAAAGTACTAACACTACCCTGTATTAATACTCTGTTACAGTGAAAGTACTAACACTACACTGTATTAATACTCTGTTACAGTGAAAGTACTAACACTACACTGTATTAATATTCAGTTACAGTAAAAGTACTAACACTACACTGTATTAATACTCTGTTACAGTAAAAGTACTACCACTACACTGTATTGATATTCAGTTACAGTGAAAGTACTACCACTACACTGTATTAATACTCTGTTACAGTAAAAGTACTAACACTACACTGTATTAATACTCTGTTACAGTAAAAGTACTAACACTACACTGTATTAATACTCTGTTACAGTAAAAGTACTAACACTACACTGTATTAATACTCTGTTACAGTGAAAGTACTAACACTACACTGTATTAATACTCTGTTACAGTAAAAGTACTACCACTACACTGTATTGATATTCAGTTACAGTAAAAGTACTAACACTACACTGTATTAATACTCTGTTACAGTAAAAGTACTAACACTACACTGTATTAATACTCTGTTACAGTGAAAGTACTAACACTACACTGTATTAATACTCTGTTACAGTGAAAGTACTAACACTGCACTGTATTAATACTCTGTTACAGTAAAAGTACTAACACTACACTGTATTAATACTCTGTTACAGTGAAAGTACTAACACTGCACTGTATTAATACTCTGTTACAGAGAAAGTACTAACACTACACTGTATTAATACTCTATTACAGTGAAAGTACTAACACTACACTGTATTAATACTCTGTTACAGTGAAAGTACTAACACTACACTGTATTAATACTCTGTTACAGCGAAAGTACTAACACTACACTGTATTAATACTCTGTTACAGTAAAAGTACTAACACTACACTGTATTACTACTCTGTTACAGTGAAAGTACTAACACTACACTGTATTAATACTCTGTTACAGTGAAAGTACTAACACTGCACTGTATTAATACTCTGTTACAGTGAAAGTACTAACACTACACTGTATTAATACTCTGTTACAGTGAAAGTACTAACACTACACTGTATTAATACTCTGTTACAGTGAAAGTACTAACACTACACTGTATTAATACTCTGTAACAGTGAAAGTACTAACACTACACTATATTAATACTCTGTTACAGTGAACGTACTAACACTACACTGTATTAATATTCAGTTACAGTAAAAGTACTAACACTACACTGTATTAATACTCTGTTACAGTGAAAGTACTAACACTACACTGTATTAATATTCAGTTACAGTAAAAGTACTAACACTACACTGTATTAATATTCAGTTACAGTAAAAGTAGTAACACTACACTGTATTAATACTCTGTTACAGTGAAAGTACTAACACTACACTGTATTAATACTCTGTTACAGTGAAAGTACTAACACTACACTGTATTAATACTCTGTTACAGTGAAAGTACTAACACTACACTGTATTAATACTCTGTTACAGTAAAAGTACTAACACTACACTGTATTAATACTCTGTTACAGTGAAAGTACTAACACTACACTGTATTAATACTCTGTAACAGTAAAAGTACTAACACTACACTGTATTAATATTCAGTTACAGTAAAAGTACTAACACTACATTGTATTAATACTCTGTTACAGTGAAAGTACTAACACTACACTGTATTAATACTCTGTTACAGTGAAAGTACTAACACTACACTGTATTAATATTCAGTTACAGTAAAAGTACTAACACTACACTGTATTAATATTCAGTTACAGTAAAAGTACTAACACTACACTGTATTAATATTCAGTTACAGTAAAAGTACTAACACTACACTGTATTAATACTCAGTTACAGTGAAAGTACTAACACTACACTGTATTAATATTCAGTTACAGTGAAAGTACTAACACTACACTGTATTAATATTCAGTTACAGTAAAAGTACTAACACTACACTGTATTAATACTCTGTTACAGTGAAAGTACTAACACTACACTGTATTAATACTCTGTTACAGTGAAAGTACTAACACTACACTGTATTAATATTCAGTTACAGTAAAAGTACTAACACTACACTGTATTAATATTCAGTTACAGTAAAAGTACTAACACTACACTGTATTAATACTCTGTTACAGTGAAAGTACTAACACAACACTGTATTAATACTCTGTTACAGTGAAAGTACTAACACTACACTGTATTAATACTCTGTTACAGTGAAAGTACTAACACTACACTGTATTAATACTCTATTACAGTGAAAGTACTAACACTACACTGTATTAATACTCTGTTACAGTAAAAGTACTAACACTACACTGTATTAATACTCTGTTACAGTGAAAGTACTAACACTACACTGTATTAATACTCTGTTACAGTGAAAGTACTAACACTACACTGTATTAATACTCTGTTACAGTGAAAGTACTAACACTACACTGTATTAATATTCAGTTACAGTGAAAGTACTAACACTACACTGTATTAATATTCAGTTACAGTAAAAGTACTAACACTACACTGTATTAATACTCTGTTACAGTGAAAGTACTAACACTACACTGTATTAATATTCAGTTACAGTAAAAGTACTAACACTACACTGTATTAATACTATGTTACAGTGAAAGTACTAACACTACACTGTATTAATACTCTGTTACAGTAAAAGTACTAACACTACACTGTATTAATACTCTGTTACAGTGAAAGTACTAACACTACACTGTATTAATACTCTGTTACAGTAAAAGTACTAACACTACACTGTATTAATACTCTGTTACAGTGAAAGTACTAACACTACACTGTATTAATATTCAGTTACAGTAAAAGTACTAACACTACACTGTATTAATATTCAGTTACAGTAAAAGTACTAACACTACACTGTATTAATATTCAGTTACAGTAAAAGTACTACCACTACACTGTATGAATACTCTGTTACAGTGAAAGTACTAACACTACACTGTATTAATATTCAGTTACAGTAAAAGTACTAACACTACACTGTATTAATATTCAGTTACAGTAAAAGTACTAACACTACACTGTATTAATACTCTGTAACAGTAAAAGTACTACCACTACACTGTATGAATACTCTGTTACAGTGAAAGTACTAACACTACACTGTATTAATACTCTGTTACAGTGAAAGTACTAACACTACCCTGTATTAATACTCTGTTACAGTGAAAGTACTAACACTACACTGTATTAATACTCTGTTACAGTGAAAGTACTAACACTACCCTGTATTAATACTCTGTTACAGTAAAAGTACTAACACTACACTGTATTAATACTCTGTTACAGTGAAAGTACTAACACTACACTGTATTAATACTCTGTTACAGTGAAAGTACTAACACTACACTGTATTAATATTCAGTTACAGTAAAAGTACTAACACTACACTGTATTAATACTCTGTTACAGTGAAAGTACTAACACTACACTGTATTAATATTCAGTTACAGTAAAAGTACTAACACTACACTGTATTAATACTCAGTTACAGTAAAAGTACTAACACTACACAGTATTAATATTCAGTTACAGTGAAAGTACTAACACTACACTGTATTAATACTCTGTTACAGTAAAAGTACTAACACTACACTGTATTAATATTCAGTTACAGTAAAAGTACTAACACTACACTGTATTAATACTCTGTTACAGTGAAAGTACTAACACTACACTGTATTAATACTCTGTTACAGTGAAAGTACTAACACTACACTGTATTAATACTCTGTAACAGTAAAAGTACTAACACTACACTGTATTAATACTCTGTTACAGTGAAAGTACTAACACTACACTGTATTAATACTCTGTTACAGTGAAAGTACTAACACTACACTGTATTAATACTCTGTTACAGTACACTGTAAAGGAACTCTGTGACGCGTTGTTTAAAAATCACGGAAGGAGAGGGATGGGTTCAAAAACAAAATAGAGTTTATTCCAAAAAGTCAGCCACTTAGGCAAACAACAGAAAACAAACACAGTCTTCCTTTATTCTGGGAGGTGTTGTAATCGGTCCCTCCTCTTAGGAACCGGCCTATTGCAAGAGGGACCGGAACCAGGTTACCAGAGTGCTCTCATGTAGTGACTTATTACCTGATCCGATCAGCTGTCTGGCCCCCACTCCCATGTCTCCATCAGCCGGCGCACTAACAAGGCTCAAGGTTCAAGGCTTTTATTAGTCATATGTGCACAGCTGGCAATGAGGTCACAGGCTCCTCCAACAGAGCAACACAATAACACAGATCAACAGAAAAAAAATTGTGCAAGTAAATACAAAAGGAAAAATAGTAAAAAAGTGAAATAGTACAAGTGATTGGAATATGATATATTAGATACATCATTCCCAAGTAGCAGCCAGATGAATGTTATGATGTTGTTTCAAAAGTTCATACTGTTTATTACTTTTGAATATGTTGTGTGTCTTTTCCTGACTGTGTGCACGGCAGTAATCTGTTAATTATTAATGGTAGCACTCTGAGGTGTGTGTTGTGTGTGTTGTGTTGTGTAGTGTGTGTTGTGTAGTGTGTGTTGTGTAGTGTGTGTTGTGTTGTGTAGTGTGTGTTGTGTAGTGTGTGTTGTGTAGTGTGTGTTGTGTAGTGTGTGTTTTGTAGTGTGTGTTTGATGTATTTTCTTCCGAAGCTTTGAATTAATTTCTCTAACTGGTGGAGGGTTTGGTTCAGACGAGTGGGTTTGAGTTTTGTCTTCTCATTAAAAAATAAAAATCGCACTGGTGATTTTCTGAAGACACTGAAACTAGAAGTTCCCCTCCTCCATCTCATGATGACACAGATTAATTATATTACCCAACAGGGCCTCTCGACTACATAAAGACAGGTGGTGGTAGGTGGGGTTTATCTTCAGTCTCCAGCTGTACTTTGTCTGCTGTAATAGATCCTCCTCAGAGGAGAGCCAGCTGATCATGGAGGCTGGATGGAACAGGAGGGGAAGTTACTTTAACTTTGTAAGGAAGGAGCATCTGAAGCTGGATGATTTGAGAAAGAGAAAGGGCTCAGGAAACAATTACCTCTTTAAAAATGAAATAATCCTAGAATACCCACGACCAGAGATCCATGTGAGCCATCTGAAGCACGACACAGACAGAGACGGTTTGGAAGGCATCACGAAGTCCGGAGGCTTCAAAGGAAAACAAGGCCTGGTGTGGTGGGGTCTGGTTGTGGGGGGGGAGGAACTCAGATCAGCTGAGCAGCGCCTCCTCCAGGAAACATACCCGGACCGAACAGAGCAGCAGGTCCAGGTTCAGCAGAGCTTCCTGAGGAAGTTTGCCTCCTCACCGGCCTTCAAGAAGAGCTCCAGGCTGGGATCGTACCGCTTCACCTTCCCCCTTCAGGAGCTGCTGGAGGCCTACAGTCTGCAGGTACTGAGGTGTAGGACTCATAATGCTGACTCATGTCAGGGTTTAGGACTCACAATGCTGACTCATGTCAGGGTTTAGGACTCACAATGCTGACTCATGTCAGGGTTTAGGACTCATAATGCTGGCTCATGTCAGGGTTTAGGACTCATAATGCTGACTCATGTCAGGGTTTAGGACTCACAATGCTGACTCATGTCAGGGTTTAGGACTCACAATGCTGACTCATGTCAGGGTTTAGGACTCATAATGCTGACTCACATCAGGGTTTAGGACTCATAATGCTGACTCATGTCAGGGTTCAGGACTCATAATGCTAACTCATGTCAGGGTTTAGGACTCATAATGCTGACTCATGTCAGGGTTCAGGACTCATAATGCTGACTCATGTCAGGGTTTAGGACTCATAATGCTGACTCATGTCAGGGTTCAGGACTCATAATGCTGACTCATGTCAGGGTTTAGGACTCATAATGCTGACTCATGTCAGGGTTCAGGACTCATAATGCTGACTCATGTCAGGGTTTAGGACTCATAATGCTGACTCATGTCAGGGTTTAGGACTCATAATGCTGACTCATGTCAGGGTTCAGGACTCATAATGCTGACTCATGTCAGGGTTCAGGACTCATAATGCTGACTCATGTCAGGGTTTAGGACTCATAATGCTGACTCATGTCAGGGTTCAGGACTCATAATGCTGACTCACGTCAGGATCCACCTATCGAAGGGGCCGGTACTCAACAACATGCAGTTACAGCATTTCCATAAGTGACTCTTTGGCGTACCGTGACTTTAATTTGCATACTGGCACTCCTCACAGGCTGCCAGTACTTTTACTCTCGAATCATTTTCAGATGTCAGTTTTAGGACTCATAATGCTGACTCATGTCAGGGTTTAGGACTCATAATGCCATTCCATTAATATAAGTTTATCATTTTGTTGAATGATTTTTCCATGTGATTCTGTGATTCTGTGATTCTGTGTAAAAGCTCTTCTTCTCTCTCCAGTTTTGCGGCGGTGAGCAGCCCCTCATGCGGGTGTATGAGACCCACCTGTACAAACAGGAAGTGATGTACGCAGTGCTGGTCCACAGTCCGGCCAATCAGGAGCAGTTCTCAGAATATCCTCTTCTGAGCGACGACCCAAACGCTGTCTGCTGCTACAGAGATGGCCGCTTCATCTGGAGGCCTGAGGCCATGTGTGCAACTCACAGGTGAGAAAACAACAATGACAGGTAACCTGGGAGGTTCAGACAGGAAATGCGTTATGGATTGACTTCCTGTCTCTCTGTCAGATACGAGTTGTTCTGGAACAATAAGACTCTGCAGATGGAGGCTCGGCCCTGGCACACTTATGAGTTCTACGTCTGGGATAATGTGTGCATCGTCCTGCATGTGGAGAAGGGCAAGGTGATCACTTCCTCTTTGTCTTCTTGTCCACAGCTCAGCGTCAGACTTTTCTCTACATTTCATATATTTATATATTTCCAGGATAACTTTGTAGGACTGATCAGAGTGGATCTGGTCCGTCTTCTTCAAGAACTCGTTCCAGAGTTTAATATCAGTTCCTTTTCTCAGAAGCACCACGGCCATGTTATTAAGGAAATACAAAATATCCCCAAAAAGTGAAACATGTCGAGAAGAAAATGTGTAAAAGGAAAGAAAAAATCCCCCAAAATATCTTATAACGAAAGAATACTTGAAAAACCTTGAAAAACCTCTGAAAAACAATTTTTAAAGATAAATAACAGTCAGAAAAATGTGAATAACATTTTTAAACTAAATGGAAAAAATTCCACATAAATGTATATATAGAAATATAGAAATGTGGAAAAACTATATATATATATATATATATATATATATATATGTGACAATGTAAAGGGCTTTCAATCGATTAAATATGTAATTGAAATGTATTCATTGGGATTTCCGTAGTTTCTAAATGTTTTAAAGGGAAATCTTTCAGGTTCAGAAAAAGTGCACGCGTTAAAAAAATGAAAGTTGTGTTATTAACACATTAACTTTTATCGTCCTAATATTTATTCATAAATAATATGATTTAAAAAGGATTGTTAAGTGACGTGTTCCCAGAGGCTCATGGGAGTTGTAGTTCATGATGGGGTCCATGTTGCTGAATCTGAGCTCTTCCTGTTTCAGCTGCTGGAGTTCGGTCCGGACCGACTGAGAGAGGAACTGAAGTTCTGCGAAGGAGAAAAACTTCCCCACGCTCCGGACGAGTTTGATGACTTCCCGTCTGCCGAGGCGACTGTTCGGAGTCTCTGGCCTGAAGACCCCTCCCCACTGGAGAGAGATGAAGAGCAGGACATTAATGAAGCAGAATAGATGAATCAGAGTTTAGATAAGCACATCCTGCCTTCACTGAACTAACATTACATTCAGAGTTGGAGCTAAATATTGGTTTATCTTATTTTATAAGTAAACATTTATTTTCTGGCCGTTTTAGTTTTAGTGAATGAATCATTATTTATCGTAACAATTTTAGTTGCAGTAGTTCTGCTTTTATTTTGAAGGAGGTGTGGGCTCCTGGTTGTTAAGGAATAATTCTTCTAGATATCTAACCTTTTGCTCTGTGACGTTTTATGATCTACTCTGACGTCTGTTATCTCCTTTAAGGAAAGGCCTTGGTGCCATATGGGTTGTTGTCACCAGTTTGTGACCGGTCAACTTGTCTGGCACGAATGGTAATTGTTGTGAGAACACTGAGGCACTTCTTTATCGGTGTTTGTGGACTCTAATGGCGCATTTCCATTGCAGCGCGTAGCTCGCTTTAAGCGTGCCGTGTCGTGCCGTCCCCTTTTTTGGTTGTGCTTCCACTAGGCCTCGTTCCGGCGCGGCACGGCGCGGGGCCACTTTTTCCCCTCTTTTCTGGCCCTAGAAAATTGTGGTTCTATCGGGGCCAACAAACAGGGCTGAGTCGGGCTGAGTATGCTAAACTAGAGAGAGGAGCGCTGGCAAGAGGGCTAGAACTACAACAAGATGGACATATTTGACCGTGATTTAATTGTAATACACGTTTCAAAATGATGCCGAAGTAACAACATACTGATACCGGTTAGTAAAAACCATGAATTAATGCTTTGTCAAGTCTGCAGACAGACGGCAGGCGAAAAACCTTTTAAAATTCGTGTTTTTCTAGATGGAGATGGGCTAAGCTAACGCAGTATATGCCCCGACCGTCCACACTCACAACAACGGCCTATACAGACATAAATAAAGCAGCGACTGTATTCACCATGACACAGGCAGTCTGTGGTTTGTACTTGTTTAACTTTTGTCGAGTTTCTGAACATATATAAGGAGCTGTGAGCTCTGAGTGCTCACAGCTAACGGCTGTGTTGTGTTTCTGGATTTCTCATTGAAGATGACGTCACGGCTCCGCCTACACTGCGTTACTATAGTAACTACCCCAGTTCCTAAACTGTAATGGAAGCGCAGCATGAAGTGAGTCGGCCCTGTTAAGGCCCAACGCGGCCAAGCCGTACCGAGCCGTACCGAGTGTGGCCGAGGCCGACCGTGTAGTGGAAATGCGCCATTAGGTGTGAAATCTTTGAGGCCATGAGTGTCGGACGCAGGTGGTTCAGTGTTCCCAGCTGTTTAGTCTACTCCTTCAGAGATGTTGATTACTCTCTGTGAACCAGTTAAAAGGTCTAGCATAGAGAGAGGCTCTTCAGAATTGACGTGGCAACTCTACCGTGAGAATCAGAACCTCTGACTCTTTGATTTGTGATGTGAATCCTCCGGCCGATACTCTGAATAAACCCATCAGTGTTTGACATCAAAAGCTCCAACTCTCACCGTGTCTCCTTCCTGAGTCGGCGACTCCCACTGCATTGCTACACAGAAGTTTCCCCCACACTGGTGATTAGTATATCTTGATCACAGTTGGGGGGGGGGGGTACGCACCAGTTTGAGCATATGGTTTTCTACAAGGAGCGACAGCCAGAGGGGGAGAAAGGTGAAAATCATTGATCTCTGTATTTTATTGGAAAACTACAATAAACGGATGAAAGGATTTTCTGCCTGGACATTGGACTTTATTCCCTGCATGAGATTTGCTTTCTGGGCCCAGCGGCAGTTTGAGTTTAAGTTACGCTTATTATCATAATTCTGAGAAAAAAGTCATATTTAAAATAAAAAGTCAACTCGGCTAACAGCTGTAAACTCTGTAACAGATTTAGAAAATGTTTTCCCAATAAAGTTTCATCCGTAATAATATTTATTAATTTGTTTATAATATTAGTTTTATGAATCTAATCCTGGAGAGTCGTTAAAGCTTCACGTACTGCTCTACGAGTAAATCTAATACAGAATATATCATTTTATAGTCAAATAGTAAACGTCCCCTTCACCTCAGTTTGTTGACTTAATGTTTGTATTTGTTTACTCTCTGACGCAGATACAGATTTTGTTGATGATTTGAATATGTTGTTACCTGGCAACAACCGGTCCATGTGACGTTAGCTGATTAGGTGTTCCCTGACCTGATCTTACTCATAATGATGACGTTGAGCTGCCTTTAGGGAGTGTTTCTCCCGGCCCATTGATAATACCTGACTAAGTATTCCCTGATCTTACTAACAATGATGCTGTGAAGGCTCCTGGTCGCTCGGGCTGCTGGGGCCTGTGTGAGGGAGTGATTCTCCCGGCCCCCCAATGATGCTGATGATTGCATGGAGTGAACTGTGTTCTGAGGCCTTCTAGTTAAGAGGAAGAAGATGGGCCGTTATTGAAATTCAGTTTTCCACTCTGCTATACACATGCATCGCAACCGAGTGTGAAGCGGCTGGGATGAGGATCAGCACCTCCAAATCTGAGGCCATGGTTCTGGAAACCGATGGACTGTCCACTCCAAGTAGGGAATGAGTCCTTACCCCAAGTGAAGGAGCTCAAGTATCTCGGGGTCTTGTTCTCGAGTGAGGGAACAATGGAGCGTGAGATGGGCCGGAGAATCGGAGCAGCGGGAGCGGTACTGCAGTCGCTTTACCACACCGTGTGACGAAAAGAGAGCTGAGCCAGAAGGCAAAGCTCTCTGTCTACCGGGCCATCTTCGTTCCTACCCTCACCTATGGTCATGAAGGATGGGTCATGACCCAAAGAACGAGATTGCGGATACAAGCGGCCGAGATGGGTTTTCTCCGCAGGGTGGCTGGCGTCTCCCTTAGGGATAAGGTGAGAGGTTCAGTCATCCGGGAGGGACTCGGAGTTGAACCGCTCCTCCTTCGCGTCGAAAGGAGCCAGTTGAGGTGGTTCGGGCACCTAGTAAGGATGCCACCTGGGCGCCTCTCTAGGGAGGTGTTCCAGGCACGTCCAGCTGGGAGGAGACCGAGGGGTAGACCTAGGACCAGGTGGAGGGATTATATCTCTTCGCTGGCCTGGGAGCGCCTTGGGGTCCCCCAGTCAGAGCTGGTTGATGGGAGAGGAACGTTTGGGGCTCTCTGCTGGAACTGCTACCTCCACGACCCGACCACGGATAAGCGGGAGAAGATGGATGGAAATACACATGCATCGACGGGGGGGGGGACACTGTGGCGTGCTCAATTGCGCCTCATTTGCGCATAAACTGAAGTGCGCCACAGTTGTGCTTCAGATGAGGCCCCTGGCAGTCTGCGTGATCTGCGTGTAGAGAGGGGCGGGCCTGCTTAAGGGCACCTCGGCAGTGGCCCAGGAGGGGAACTGGGTCCTCTCCAGTACCAATCCACACTCCTAGTTGAGCTTGAGTTAAGAGATTCAAAGTGAGAGAAGCATTGCATGAGATGAAGTATTCCTCTGGAGAAGAGGATACAATATTTACACTGCCGCCGGTTAGATACACGACTTACCAGGAATAGGTTAAGGCATCTTTGATTAGCCAGCAGTGTGAGACTGAGAGATGCCTTGGACTGATAACATAATGCTTGATCACATGACCATAAGCCATAGCCTTGATACGTCATTGTTTACGTCTAGGATCCTTTATTTTTATTTGTTGGTTTTGAGTTTGCCGTGGATGCCCTGCGAAAGTTGGAGACGTATGAGGAGGATGACGATCCCGCCCGGGTGCGATATCTCGGTTAGAGACTTGATAGCACTGAAAGCAGCACATAATGTAAAACGAACTATTGATTAATGCCAGGTGAAGTGCCATCTATGAAGTACAAAATGTGAGCATGTAATCAGAAGTCATTGAAGTGTGTGATAGATGCCAGCTTGAAAAAGTAGTACATTGCGGGTTTGAAAGCCGACATGTGAGAGCCGTGATGAACTTATGCAGAAGATAAGCATAACGTTATAAAACCAAGTACTTACCGGACAGACATTAGATGAACCGTTATGAGAAAGAGAGGTGCTGATTTATGAATATTGTAATACAATGAAGGTATTTTGCAGATGATTAAAACGTACACTGAGTGAGTGACTAATTGCTGTGGGATAGACTTACACTGTTAAGACTATATTTAGCATTGAATTGTTAATATTATATCTATTCCTTGATATGCTTTGACGTAATAGTGTGCACTGAGACGTTAGCTGAGGTCTACTACTGGAGTATCAGATCGAGGGGATCGTATGATGATAGAGCAAGAGCATGGTATGCTGGACACTACCACCAGTTATATGCATGAAAGTATGTAGGACAATCCGTGCATACTGTCTTTCTATTTATTTAATTTATTTATTATTATTATTAGATAACCCAAGAGAGAGGAGGGGTGAGTGAGCCATGAGGGGTAGTAATAGGCCTCGACTCCTCCATCAGCTGATGGAGGAGGCCTCGACTCTGTTCTGATGCCGGATCGGCTCGTTTCACTTACGCCGAGACGGCCGGATTGTACCCGTGTTTCTGCCGATGGAGGTCTTCTCCTCTCGCTCTTGAGAGGTTGCTGAGGCTTAGAGATGAGTATCTTTACCCGATGCCGAACTGGCTGCACATGGACGTTGTTGAGCATCAGAGCATTATGGAGACCCGGTTTAACCACGCACTGTTTCTTTAATGATGGCTGTGAGGGCAGGACGAGACTGATATCTGCTACGAGGATCTGGAAACAGGTACGACTGAAATCACAGCTGACTGCAGGAGAGAGGAGAACCATTTTAAAGTTTGGCTGCAGAACGGTGATTGGCTGCTGGAGAATGAGGTGAAATGTAATAGGTTAAAGAGAACGCCCGTGATGAGCTGATTATAAGCAGCTGCGGAGTGATGAATATATAACGGAAGTTACGTATTGTAACTCCAGCTTCTATGAGTATAGGCGTAGCCCTCTAAGGCTATCGCTATTGGGTAATCCCCTGCGCACCCGCGCAGCACTGAAACACTTGTCTTCCACGCCCGCCCGCGAGGTGGGCCCCACCTACGGACTCACTTCCGTATAAATAGGAAGGAGGCCCGACAATCTGCTCCCACACAAACAGATTTTCTTCAGCTATTCGTGGAGCCAGTGGGGCCCAGCACTTAGAGGGCTACGCCTATACTCATAGAAGCTGGGTTACATAGTACGTAACGGGTGCATAAGGGATAACCCAATAGCGATAAACTTAGAGGGCGAAGCCTTTACGAAATAGAACCAGTCTTCCTGAAAGAACTTGCGCTGAGCTTCATTTAAACTGCATATCATGTCTTTATTTTGCTATGTTTATAAATGTCATGTTCTTAAATGTTGTATGTGAGGGACTACGGATGGAAACTAGCTCAAAGCTAAAATGAAATGTTCATCAATGTGCACTGTCCCTCTTCAAATAAACGATTACATGAAAAATGAAATGAAATGAAACTGTTTGCTTACAAAATGCTCCTGCTGGTCTTTTATGGGTAAATACTAAAGTGTAATTATTTTATGAATTATAATTGTTTATTTTACAGTGTAGGATATGTGATTGATAATTAAAATATATAACCAAAAATATTAATATTTCTGAATTTCAACCTTTTTTATATACCATGTCTTGGGAAATAAATCAAATTTATAAAATATTATTATAAATATTAATCCAATATTAATACACTTTTTTTATCAAACATCAGTCCTGATCAAAACCACTAAATATAACATTATGTTGTATTATTTTAAGCTTTGAATACCATTTAGTTTACTGATCAAAGCAGCTGAAATGTAGATGAAACAGACATGTCTCTCGTGAATCAGAGTTTCAGAAGGTTACCCTCCACAGAATACAGATCATATTTATATCCCTGATGTGCCGATAACTGATCAGCGTCACTCTTTATTTAACTTCCTGTTTTCTATTTACATCGTGACTCCTGTGAGCCGCTTCATTCTGCAGCCAAGTGAGGGGCGGGACATCTGTGAGCTGGTTGACCAATCACAACAGAGCCTGGTCAGCTAACCAATCAGAGCAGACTGGGCTCTTAGGGAACTACGTTTTTACCAGAGTCGTATAATAGAAGAGTTACGACATCTCCGTTCACTCCAATGGACCAGTTTTTTTACAGCAATGGCGGATCGTGGAGCCGTCAATAGTTCCCCGGAAGTTAGCTTGCCGCTGACTTCCGGGGAACTATTGCAGCCAGCAACACAGTAGAGTTGCAGCATAATAGACCGTTCGTGATGGACTTTTAAAGGTAAGAAGACGTTTAAAGATTTATATTGCAGATATTATCAGCACATCTGAGTCAAATGAACATGTGTATTAAAGGAAGTTAGTGGATTATCCCTAAATCAGTAGATTTAGGGAACGTTTACAGATAACAGATTAGGCTAGGATACCGGATAAAGTTAGCAACACACGTTAACCATGAACAGCTATTAATCCGTTCTCCTAATGTTATTTCATCCAACGTTGTGGAATTAGAGAAAAAGGGCTTCTAAACGTGATTTTTTTGTGGGGTGGAGGAATATAATATTAGTTAAATATAACATTGGGGCACGTGTGATTGTAATGAGTGGAGGTGGAGAAATTACGATCTCCATTTTGGAGTAGGCCTACAAACTAGTATAATAAAGTTAACGTTACACAATAATAAGGAAGAGAGCTATTTGTGTGATACATCGCTATTGATATGAATTTAGAGTGCATATTTAAGACTTCCAAACAGTAAACAAAAACGTAATTTATGGGTGAGTGTTTTTAGTGTATTCTGTTGATTATTACCTGTCTGTATTATGTTGCAGCTCAGCTGATTTTGAAATGATGGCAAAGTGAGAGTGAAAACACAAGGTAAATGTAATACTACTGTTGTATATAAGTAAGCATACTAAACATGTATTCTATCACTGTATTATATAAGTAATCTTGTTAGTGTATATTAGTAACCTACTGTATGGCAGGTGGAGGGGCAGTGATGTTACAGGTGGAGGAGCAGGGATGTTACAGGTGGAGGGGCAGTGATGTTACAGGTGGAGGAGCAGGGATGTTACAGGTGGAGGAGCAGGGATGTTGGCTGGGTGCTGGCAGGTGGAGGGGCAGTGATGTTACAGGTGGAGAACTTACTGGACATGTATACACTCATTACATACTGTACGTAAAATACGACCAAGAATGTGAGACAACTTTATACAAATTCATATCACATCCATTACTGATGCCATTTGTCATACTTTGTTAAACTCACAAATAATAAAGTTCCATAACTTCAGTTGGAAACAAAGACCACACCTTATCTCCCCAAGGCAATTTCCCATCCAATAGGTGTGCTATATAGGTGTGTATAACCCATTCTCCTGTCTGTTTCTCCCTCTTTCAGCACAAGAACCAGAGGGGGATTCAATAGAGCCTGAATACCTGCACTGAGACCCTCACCCTGCACCCTGAGTCTCAAGCCTTTCCCTGTTATTTGTATTAAACCAAACATTAAGCTTCCCAATGGTGTGGTCTTCGTTTTGTGAAAAAGTGCAAATGCAGTGTTTGAATATGATTACCTCACATATTTTGTTGCGGCTGTCTGTTTTGATTGTTAAATTGCTCCTGCTGACTTGAGCTAGCCATTTTTCCCTCCTCTCTTATAGAGATGGGCGAGTCCTGATTCATCCGGATCATTAACCCGGATCCTAGAAATGAGCTGGTCATGACGAGTCTCCCCTCTCCATTAACCCGAGTCCTTGAGTCCCACACTTGGTGTGACGTACAAATTAAAACTATAAATTGCGTCACTCGCTACTCTCTTTATAACATGTAAAATCACATTACAACGTACCCCAAGTCCATCTACCTACCCTTTAGCAAGTATACAGGATAGCTGCCAGAAGTGATCGTTTGGCTCAGGGGAGGGGACGCGGATCAGTGAAACTTCCTGCAGACTCGTGGGGACTCAGAGGAGCCGACGGCTCCAACAGCAGACTCGCAGATTCGCAGATTCGCAAATCCTGACTCGCTGCAACACACAGCGGATCAGACTCGTGCGGACTCGGAGCCGTAACCGTATAGCAGCAGATCCAGAGATCCAGCAGACTCGGATTCGCAGATTCGCAAATCCTGACTCGCTGCAACACACAGCGGATCAGACTCGTGCGGACTCGGAGCCGTAACCATATAGCAGCAGATCCAGAGACCCAGCAGACTCGTCGTCATGCACGAGTCCACAGCAGACTCGGATTCGCAAATCCTGACTCACTGTGTGTGCAACACACAGCAGAGCAGACTCGTGCGGACTCGGAGCCGTATATAGCAGCAGATCCAGAGATCCAGCAGACTCGTCCTCATGCACGAGTCAACAGCAGACTCAGATTTGCCAAATCGCAAAATAACCCTTTTTTTTGTGATCAACATTTTTTATTAAAGCAAAATACACTGTGTAGCGGAGGTTAATTATAACGTCAGTTTAATAGATAGATAGATAGATAGTACTTTATTGATCCTAAATTGGGAAATTGTTGTTGTTACAGCAGCATAAAAGGCATTTTACAATAAAACAAAACTACAAAATATACAAGAATAGAAATAAAAATAAAATATAAAATATACATGTCGAAATAGAAAATATACATGCAGATATTATATATATATATATATACAAATATATATATATATATTCAAAATATATGGAATAATAATATGCTCGTGAAATGCAACAACTTTTCGGTTTCACCAATAGGATTTCTACGGTCTTGGTCATGCTGACTCGTATGACTCAAATGACTCGTATGATCCGGATCTCTTCAATGACTGACTCAGAAGACCCTGAGTCCGTAAAATGATCCGGATTTGCCATCTCTACTCTCTTACCCCATTCACACCAACGGTGTTTCGGGGCCGGTTCGGTGCTGGTGCTTGAAAAGCACCGGGTTTTCCTGTTCACACCGCAGCGGAGCAGCCTCTAAGCTCCGGAATCCGGTTCGTTTCGAGCACCAAAAAGTTGTCCGTGTAGAAGCAAGAACCGCTTACGTCGGAGGGGGGCGAGATTAACCTGAGATAACAGTTAAGGCGAGTACGGCAAATAAAAGTTGTAACCAGCAGTAGTGCTGAGCAAAGTGACTAGAACGCAACCACACACTTGTAAAAAAAAAACACGCTTTATAAAGTCAGGCAACACTAACCAGGCTTCGTGTGATTCTGTTTATTTGTACCTTACTTTGACCATCCGTTCTCTGTTATTGATCATTGTGGAGAGCAGGCAGACGTTTTGTTTGTTATTATAGCAGCTATCGGATGGAATCAATACATGGGCTGCACAGGTTGTCATGTCCGACTATCACAAGTAGAATCATAATGAAAAATACGCCGGTAAAAAGTGCCTGTAGAAAACGGCTTAGCAAGTAGTCAGTTTAGCTTCGGTTGCTATGCTAACATCACCCATGTTATACCAGAGAAACTTTCATAACAGCGTTGTGATGCCAAACAGCGTCAATTCAGACTGACACCAAACAGCGTAAATTCAGACTGACACACATTCACTTAAGGGGAACTGGGGATATGTATCAGCTGCTTGTGTGACAGTCAGACAGTGAATACTTTAGAGCCGTGTGAGCTAACCCGGAGCTAACGGGAGAATACTCCCGTTGAAGAGCAGCCAGCACTGCAGCGGTCGGTAAATGCCGCTGAAACACATTAATAAACAATGAACCACGGCACTCTGGAGAAAAGTATAAGGTTGGAGAAGTCGTTATTTAATTTAATCTGGCTTCGTATGATTAAAAGCAACACGATCATCGACCCGACGCAGTCCCCGGCCCGTTGTTGTTGTGTGAGGTGAGCTCCGTTGGGGAGAAACTCAGCGACGTAAACTGTGACGTCATGACGCAGCAGCGGCAGCACCAGTCGGGCTCTGAGCGGTGTGAAAAGAGCCGGCGCTAAACCGAAGAACCGGTTCTGAACCAGAAAAGCTCTAGCACGGAGCTAGAAGGGGAAAAGCCTTGGTGTGAAAGGGGTATCTGTGTCAGTGGGGAAGCCGTACATTCTGATTCTTACTCCTTTCTCTGAGCGATTGGAGCATCCCCAGGCAGCACAGCAAACCATGGTGGAGACTATATGCCAGGACAACACGGAGGAAAAGGCACAGACAAACTGCATGACATGCTATTCAATGTTTATTGAATTCCATGTATTTACAATGGATGTTCCTAAAACAACACTTTTAATGTCATAATCATGCTGCTGCTAGTCCATTGATAGTCACCTGTCCTTTCTGAAAGTCATAAAGAGTACATTAGTCATTTAGATTACTTATGTCCTCAAGTACCATGGGATTACTGAAACCACCATGAATTTAAAAAATGGTAGAAATGCATCTAATCTAAATTTTGAAGCATGCCTTGCCATCCCCTCCCTCTAAATATATCAATAAACATTAGGAAGTGATGCTCCTGACTACCATACCTGTTTAAGAAGATAATATTTGTTTTAAATAATTCAAAGCAATACACAACAGCAACAGGCTCTTTAACCAAGGCAACAGCCTAACATGTATATGTTAACAAGTGAACTAGCTGTTCACACTATTCCTAATATTATCCATAAATATTAGCAGATTCTATTTATTTTTTAAAACATATTGATGTAAATACATACACATATCGGTATGTTGTATAAATATTGCAAATCAAGACCTTTATTCACTACTTATTGCCAAAAATCGTAGTTCTATCTCCGATAATCATGCATTCATATGTCCCGCCACGAACTTCCGGGGAACTATTGACTCTCCCTGAACCACGTGACGATCAAGCATTTTGGACTTCCGCTGTCGTAACTCTTCTATCTATATGGTGCTGGTTGAACCTTTTCATACAGGGCCGTGGTAAGTAGGGGTGCTGAGGGTGCTGCAGCACCCCCTGATGGAGGACAGGGAATCTGCACGTCCACAAGATTAAATGGAAATATAATACAAATATAATACAAAAAAACTAATGTTCGGCCTTGATGTTCACATTCATAATTAAGTAAAGATAACACCCTTTTCACCCCGGTTACATTTTCCATTTCCCCTGAGAGGCTCAGTGAGGTAAAGGACTCTGAGTGTTTAGATAGTTCACTTTAGTCTAAGTTATCTCAGTGGGTCTCAAACGGTTTGATCACAATTTATGTAAACACATATTTCCAAGGCACTCCTTAATAATTATTAGGATAAATAAAAACAGGTTTGAAATCATTTCAATGTATACTATAGGACAGTAAACCAGACATATCGTTTAAAACTGGAGAGATTAAAAAATATGGATAAATAAATAAATAAATGTTAACTGGTAAAATAAGATATAAATGAACCAGCAAAAATCTTGCCTAGGGCAGCAAATTGGTCAGAACTGGCCCTGGTGTCATCCCCACAGCACCCCCCATTTGAAACATGTTCCCACGGCTATGTACAACCAGTGGCGACTGGTCATTAGGGGCAGGTGGGGCACAGCCCCACCTAGTGTCAGCAGAAAGTATTACAAATAATGATTACAAAAAATGCAAAAAAAATATTAAAAAATATATAAAATATATTTTAAGATCATGTTTAATCATCTGATTCGTCTGTACATTGCTGTTTTAGTCTGTGTTCTTCTAATTAGTGTCTACAGTGTGTGCCTCTTGAGCTGTTTAGAGCCATGTGGGACAAAACCGGATCATGCCCCTCCCTCTCACTGTCTAAGTGAACGGTGACTGTAAAAACGACACTGCGCATGCTCAGAGTATTTTCCTATTTAATGTGTGTGGCAAAACAATAATGACCATAGGGGCACTGAGCTGCCATCCCCACCATACGTCATCTCACATCATTCAGAGCTGATAGGCTGTAAGTACGTGTGCCGCGAAAAGTGTGCTGTGTGAAGAGGAGACGAGAGAGCTGCAGTGACGCGTCCTAAAACTCGGAAGTAAGCTGCGCAGGGCTTCCCTCGACAAAAAAGCAATTCCTCCATAGGATTTTAGAAAATAGCTCGAAATAAGATCTGTGGGAAACGTACCTGTTAGATAAATGCACGTTTTGTTCAGCCGGATAATATCCACATGTCTACCCTACTTTTATAATGTTTGAATCATAAATCTATCGATTAGATTTATGATAGACTTTTGAAACTACAAGAACATAAGGAGGACTTTTACAAAAAAGTAATAGAAATGTTTGTCCAGAAGGATAGGCAAATGGACTTCATCTTCAAGTCAAGGTAAGACCGCCATTTTATTGAAAATGGGATCTTACTAAGAGAGAACAATTCAATATTTAAATGATAAAATTACATTTTTTGGGTATCCTTTTGTTGAACTGTCTGTTTAAAATTAATCGAAGCATCAGACAAAAAAAGCTTTTGAAAATAATATTATATTTTGGTTTAGGTCAAAATATAATATTTGTAAACCTGAAGAGTCAGTGCCAGTGCCTCACCAGCCATGAACCTCACTGCACGTCACTGCAGAAGCTTATATATAGACATCTACGTTTTTTGTGCCCCACCACTTTTGTACATATAAAAACGTCACTGTGTACAACAATACGCCCAAGCTGCCCCTCCTTAAAAATGTTTACAGCAATTATCTTCCTCATTGTTTTGTTTTTAGAAAAACAAAAACTAGGTGTGTCTTGTTCTTGTTCTATCAGATGTTTAATGATTCAACATGTTTTTACACTTTCCTGTTTAGATTCTGCCTCGTGTTTGTTCTCATTGGGGCGTATGAAACAACATGTTCTATTCCAATGCTCAATTGCTCTAGGTCGGATTTCCTACTAACGTAATAGACACTTTGGACATTTATTAATCCTAGTAGATTGTGAGTCATTACTAGGCAAGGCGAGGCAAGTTTATTTATATAGCACCTTTCAACACATAGCAATTCAAAGTGCTGTACAAAAATATAAGACAATAAGATCTAACAACACTAACATGTGTAGTCAAATTTGTCTGAAAATGATTTAGAAATGTTGCTTCATTTGGATGGAAAATTTGCGAGGCGAAAATGTACCTCACTCTTAGTTTATGAAATCATCAACTCACTATATAAAAAAATGAAAATTGGCATCAACAGCACGAAAACTGGTTGCAACCATGTTGTCAAAGTAGCAGCAAAAAGAGCCGATGTGATGTACTGCCCGCTTGTTTGTTTGAGAGCTTGAACAACTACTGACAAGTGAAGAAATGCATGGATGAAATGTTGATGTGTGGTTCAGTTGCCTCTATATGCATTGAATAAAAACTGATGATTATTTGCGATGCATTTATTTGAAGCAGTATTTTATTGGTGTTGCTGGTTAAGATGAGTATGATGTAACTATTTGATAGACTAATATGTAGCTTTATCAATAATGCCGTGCCACATTTGATAAGCTATTTGTTTTGAATGTAAAGTAGTGAAGTGGGAGTTTAAACTAACAGAGATTTCATAAGTAGAGCTACTTCCTTAGGCCCGGGCAGCCGAAAATATGTTTTGTGTGCACAATTTTGGGCCTTTGGGGACTCCGTAGAATCACCGCAGACAATTACATTTCAGGAAGTTACTTTGGAACTTATTTTTTGCTAAATGAAAGTTAAAACGTTTCACTATCACTCATATCACTTTGTCTGATCTCTCTCTCTCTCTCTCTCTCTCTCTCTCTCTCTCTCTCTCTCTCTCTCTCTCTCTCTCTCTATCTCTCTCTCTCTCTAGCTATTATCTACCTCTTGTATAACTGGTCGGCCCACCTGCATTAGCACAATGGACGAAATAAATACATTCAAGTAAAACCACTTTCCAGCAGTCAGCAGCACATTGTAAAAGCTGTTGATACAACTGTTCACATTCATAATTAAGTAAAGGTAACACCCTTTTCACCCCGGTTACATTTTCCATTTCCCCTGAGAGGCTCAGTGAGGTAAAGGACTCTGAGTGTTTAGATAGTTCACTTTAGTCTAAGTTATCTCAGTGGGTCTCAAACGGTTTGATCACAATTTTTTTTTTTTATTTAACCTTTATTTAACCAGATAAAAAACATTGAGATAAAATCTCATTTTCAATGCTGACCTGGCCAAGAAGGCAGCAACGTTACACATAACACATAACACAAACATATAAAATACAGAGAACATAAAGAAAACAAAAGACGAAAAAGCAGTCACTACATTGTGCACATTAGGACAATAAAAAAAGTACACTACTTGTTACTGCAAGAGCAGCTGGTGGTGAGGACTTCAGACAACTTCAATTTAAAACATGAAATAGAGACAAGTGCCCTCAGTTTGAGGCGTGATTGAAGGTCATTCCAAGACCAAGGACCATAATAAGAAAGACTCCTTTTTCCAGCCTCAGTCCGTACAGTAGGTACCTGGACCCGTATCCAGGCACTGGGTCTGAGGTTGTAAGAGTCACAAACTGGAGCAAATCTGACACATATGTAGAGTGGAAGCTTACCTAAAATGGCTTTATACATTAATAAAAACCAGTGCTGCATCCTACGCATAGTAAGTGAGGACCATCCAGTTAGGGTATACAGTGTGCAATGATGAGTCCTATAGGGTGCATTTGATATATAACGCAGTGCAGCATGGTAAAGTGGGTCAAGTTTGGCCAAAACAGTGGGACAGGCAAATCTATAAATGGTATCACCGTAGTCCAGCTGGGACAGGAATAAGCCAGAGACCAACCTTTTACGGGATGAAATTGAAAAACAACATTTAAATCTGAAAAGGAAGCCAAGAGTGAATTTCAATTTCTTTGTTAAAACTTCAATATGGTGTTTAAAGTTCAGATTACTGTCCAACCAAAAGCCCAGATATTTGTAGGTATCAACAAATTCAACAGAAACGCCATCAAGGGTGTCAATGGAGAGGCAAGAGGAGGACGCTGACTTGGGAGCAAAAAGCATTGCTTTGGTTTTTTTACTGTTCAATAGCAGTTTAGAATCAAGAAGCGCATGCTGCAGCGTGATAAAATCTGATTTTAAATTGGAAACGGCCATATCCAGAGAAGGAGCACACGAGTATACAATAGTGTCATCAGCATACATATGATAGGTAGAAAATTGCATCTGATTACAAATAGTGTTTACATATAATGAAAAGAGCAAGGGCCCCAAGATAGAGCCCTGTGGAACTCCCTTCTCCAAGGTGACAGGGTCAGAGACAGTACTACCCAACCTGACGCATTGAGTGCGGTCGGTTAGATAACTCTGAAACCAGCAAATGGCATTGTGACCGAAACGAGACACCAACATAACATTAGACATAATGTGGTGATCTACAGTGTCAAATGCTTTGGCTAGGTCAATAAACAATGCAACACAAACTGATTTCTTATCCAAAGCAGCCTTAATATCGTCTAAGACTTTCAGACTGGCAGTCACAGTACTGTGCTTTGATCTGAATCCAGATTGCATAGGGTTAAGGATGTTGTGTGAATTTAAAAAAAGTTTTAGCTGAGTAGAAACAAGGGACTCAAGAATCTTTGATAACACAGAAAGATTTGAGATAGGACGATAGTTATTCAACTCCGTGGGATCACCAGCTTTCAAGAGGGGCGATACCAGAGCTTGCTTCCACACAGCTGGCAGTGTGTGAGTGGACAGGGAGAGATTAAAAATATCAGTTACTGGTTGTGCTATCATCTGAGCTGCAATTTTTAAAAAGAACGGGTCAAGGCCGTCAGGCCCGGCAGACTTTTTAGGATCAATCGAGTGCAAACCCTGTAAGACTTCAGAGACCGAGAAATAAGCTAAATCAAAAACAGGGGAGTTCAACTCTGGACTATGGCTGTGAGTACGACCATTTAGAGAGTCATGACTTTGCTCATCAAAAATGTGACCAGCCTTTTTGAAGTGAGCATTAAAGGCATTAGACATACCATCTGAATCTGAAATAAAAGAATCATTGACCTTCAGTTTTTGTGGGAAACTAGAAACCTTCTTGTTCTGAAGTGATTTAATTGTTTTCCAGAATTTGGAATGGTCATTAAAACAATCAGTGGTTAAGCTCAGATAGTAATCAGCTTTAGCTTTTTTAATAAGGGCAGAACATTTATTTCTGAGGACACGAAAAAGAAGCCAGTCATCACTAGTGTTAGACTTTCTAGCTAAGGACCATTGCTTATTTCGATCATGAATGAGATCAGATAGTTCTCTAGTAAAACCATGGAGTGTTCCTATTCTTAACTCTGAATTTTCTATGGGGGGGCATGTCTATTAATAATCGATAAAAAGTGATCAATAAAAAATTGGACGGCAACATCAACAGATGGAATTAACGCTGTGAAGTGCCATTTAACCTCCGCCAGATCGTGTAGGAAAGCCTGCTCAGAGATGTGTTTACATACAATTTACATACAACAGAGGAGCAGCCTCTAAGCTCCGGAATCCGGTTCGTTTCGAGCACCAAAAAGTTGTCCGTGTAGAAGCAAGAACCGCTTACGTCGGAGGGGGGCGAGATTAACCTGAGATAACAGTTAAGGCGAGTACGGCAAATAAAAGTTGTAACCAGCAGTAGTGCTGAGCAAAGTGACTAGAACGCAACCACACACTTGTAAAAAAAAACACGCTTATAAAGTCAGGCAACACTAACCAGGCTTCGTGTGATTCTGTTTATTTGTACCTTACTTTGACCATCCGTTCGCTGTTATTGATCATTGTGGAGAGCAGGCAGACGTTTTGTTTGTTATTATAGCAGCTATCGGATGGAATCAATACATGGGCTGCACAGGTTGTCATGTCCGACTATCACAAGTAGAATCATAATGAAAAATACGCCGGTAAAAAGTGCCTGTAGAAAACGGCTTAGCAAGTAGTCAGTTTAGCTTCGGTTGCTATGCTAACATCACCCATGTTATACCAGAGAAACTTTCATAACAGCGTTGTGATGCCAAACAGCGTCAATTCAGACTGACACCAAACAGCGTAAATTCAGACTGACACACATTCACTTAAGGGGAACTGGGGATATGTATCAGCTGCTTGTGTGACAGTCAGACAGTGAATACTTTAGAGCCGTGTGAGCTAACCCGGAGCTAACGGGAGAATACTCCCGTTGAAGAGCAGTCAGCACTGCAGCGGTCGGTAAATGCCGCTGAAACACATTAATAAACAATGAACCACGGCACTCTGGAGAAAAGTATAAGGTTGGAGAAGTCGTTATTTAATTTAATCTGGCTTCGTATGATTAAAAGCAACACGATCATCGACCCGACGCAGTCCCCGGCCCGTTGTTGTTGTGTGAGGTGAGCTCCGTTGGGGAGAAACTCAGCGACGTAAACTGTGACGTCATGACGCAGCAGCGGCAGCACCAGTCGGGCTCTGAGCGGTGTGAAAAGAGCCGGCGCTAAACCGAAGAACCGGTTCTGAACCAGAAAAGCTCTAGCACGGAGCTAGAAGGGGAAAAGCCTTGGTGTGAAAGGGGTATCTGTGTCAGTGGGGAAGCCGTACATTCTGATTCTTACTCCTTTCTCTGAGCGATTGGAGCATCCCCAGGCAGCACAGCAAACCATGGTGGAGACTATATGCCAGGACAACACGGAGGAAAAGGCACAGACAAACTGCATGACATGCTATTCAATGTTTATTGAATTCCATGTATTTACAATGGATGTTCCTAAAACAACACTTTTAATGTCATAATCATGCTGCTGCTAGTCCATTGAGTCACCTGTCCTTTCTGAAAGTCATAAAGAGTACATTAGTCATTTAGATTACTTATGTCCTCAAGTACCATGGGATTACTGAAACCACCATGAATTTAAAAAATGGTAGAAATGAATCTAATCTAAATTTTGAAGCATGCCTTGCCATCCCCTCCCTCTAAATATATCAATAAACATTAGGAAGTGATGCTCCTGACTACCATACCTGTTTAAGAAGATAATATTTGTTTTAAATAATTCAAAGCAATACACAACAGCAACAGGCTCTTTAACCAAGGCAACAGCCTAACATGTATATGTTAACAAGTGAACTAGCTGTTCACACTATTCCTAATATTATCCATAAATATTAGCAGATTCTATTTATTTTTTAAAACATATTGATGTAAATACATACACATATCGGTATGTTGTATAAATATTGCAAATCAAGACCTTTATTCACTACTTATTGCCAAAAATCGTAGTTCTATCTCCGATAATCATGCATTCATATGTCCCGCCACGAACTTCCGGGGAACTATTGACTCTCCCTGAACCACGTGACGATCAAGCATTTTGGACTTCCGCTGTCGTAACTCTTCTATCTATATGGTGCTGGTTGAACCTTTTCATACAGGGCCGTGGTAAGTAGGGGTGCTGAGGGTGCTGCAGCACCCCCTGATGGAGGACAGGGAATCTGCACGTCCACAAGATTAAATGGAAATATAATACAAATATAATACAAAAAAAACTAATGTTCGGCCTTGATGTTCACATTCATAATTAAGTAAAGATAACACCCTTTTCACCCCGGTTACATTTTCCATTTCCCCTGAGAGGCTCAGTGAGGTAAAGGACTCTGAGTGTTTAGATAGTTCACTTTAGTCTAAGTTATCTCAGTGGGTCTCAAACGGTTTGATCACAATTTATGTAAACACATATTTCCAAGGCACTCCTTAATAATTATTAGGATAAATAAAAACAGGTTTGAAATCATTTCAATGTATACTATAGGACAGTAAACCAGACATATCGTTTAAAACTGGAGAGATTAAAAAATATGGATAAATAAATAAATAAATGTTAACTGGTAAAATAAGATATAAATGAACCAGCAAAAATCTTGCCTAGGGCAGCAAATTGGTCAGAACTGGCCCTGGTGTCATCCCCACAGCACCCCCCATTTGAAACATGTTCCCACGGCTATGTACAACCAGTGGCGACTGGTCATTAGGGGCAGGTGGGGCACAGCCCCACCTAGTGTCAGCAGAAAGTATTACAAATAATGATTACAAAAAATGCAAAAAAAATATTAAAAAATATATAAAATATATTTTAAGATCATGTTTAATCATCTGATTCGTCTGTACATTGCTGTTTTAGTCTGTGTTCTTCTAATTAGTGTCTACAGTGTGTGCCTCTTGAGCTGTTTAGAGCCATGTGGGACAAAACCTGATCATGCCCCTCCCTCTCACTGTCTAAGTGAACGGTGACTGTAAAAACTACACTGCGCATGCTCAGAGTATTTTCCTATTTAATGTGTGTGGCAAAACAATAATGACCATAGGGGCACTGAGCTGCCATCCCCACCATACGTCATCTCACATGATTCAGAGCTGATAGGCTGTAAGTACGTGTGCCGCGAAAAGTGTGCTGTGTGAAGAGGAGACGAGAGAGGTGCAGTGACGCGTCCTAAAACTCGGAAGTAAGCTGCGCAGGGCTTCCCTCGACAAAAAAGCAATTCCTCCATAGGATTTTAGAAAATAGCTCGAAATAAGATCTGTGGGAAACGTACCTGTTAGATAAATGCACGTTTTGTTCAGCCGGATAATATCCACATGTCTACCCTACTTTTATAATGTTTGAATCATAAATCTATCGATTAGATTTATGATAGACTTTTGAAACTACAAGAAGATAAGGAGGACTTTTACAAAAAAGTAATAGAGATTTTGTCCAGAAGGATAGGCAAATGGACTTCATCTTCAAGTCAAGGTAAGACCGCAATTTTATTGAAAATGGGATCTTACTAAGAGAGAACAATTCAATATTTAAATGATAAAATTACATTTTTTGGGTATCCTTTTGTTGAACTGTCTGTTTAAAATTAATCGAAGCATCAGACAAAAAAAAGCTTTTGAAAATAATATTATATTTTGGTTTAGGTCAAAATATAATATTTGTAAACCTGAAGAGTCAGTGCCAGTGCCTCACCAGCCATGAACCTCACTGCACGTCACTGCAGAAGCTTATATATAGACATCTACGTTTTTTGTGCCCCACCACTTTTGTACATATAAAAACGTCACTGTGTACAACAATACGCCCAAGCTGCCCCTCCTTAAAAATGTTTACAGCAATTATCTTCCTCATTGTTTTGTTTTTAGAAAAACAAAAACTAGGTGTGTCTTGTTCTTGTTCTATCAGATGTTTAATGATTCAACATGTTTTTACACTTTCCTGTTTAGATTCTGCCTCGTGTTTGTTCTCATTGGGGCGTATGAAACAACATGTTCTATTCCAATGCTCAATTGCTCTAGGTCGGATTTCCTACTAACGTAATAGACACTTTGGACATTTATTAATCCTAGTAGATTGTGAGTCATTACTAGGCAAGGCGAGGCAAGTTTATTTATATAGCACCTTTCAACACATAGCAATTCAAAGTGCTGTACAAAAATATAAGACAATAAGATCTAACAACACTAACATGTGTAGTCAAATTTGTCTGAAAATGATTTAGAAATGTTGCTTCATTTGGATGGAAAATTTGCGAGGCGAAAATGTACCTCACTCTTAGTTTATGAAATCATCAACTCACTATATAAAAAAATGAAAATTGGCATCAACAGCACGAAAACTGGTTGCAACCATGTTGTCAAAGTAGCAGCAAAAAGAGCCGATGTGATGTACTGCCCGCTTGTTTGTTTGAGAGCTTGAACAACAACTGACAAGTGAAGAAATGCATGGATGAAATGTTGATGTGTGGTTCAGTTGCCTCTATATCAGGGGTCTCCAACCTTTCTTCATCTGAGAGCTACTTTCAAAAAATGAAAGTGGCCAAGAGCTACTTGCATCACATCGCTTACATTTATTCACATAGCCCTCATCAGTTGAATTAAGCTATACTTTTGTACACGTGTGAAATTGCAATACCTAAAGCTTATCAAAAATAAGGTCCAAGAAAACGAAGATTTCTCACATATTATTATGGCCCACATAATAAGTACATCACTGAACATTCACATAAGTGTCCTTAATCACCACCTTACAAGCATTTCACTCTTTTTTTAGTGAGATGAATGGCACTGCATGCAGTCCACCATAGAGGTGTATGCTGGACCCACTTAGGTTCACTAATAGAGTCATTTAAATGTTCATCAGTCGGTCTTGTTCTGTATTTAGATTTCATTCATGTCAGAAAAAGCTGCTTCACAAAGGTATGTAGAACAGAACCAAATAAGCAGACATTTTCAGTGCTGCTTGGTGAATGTTCTTATAGTTTTCTGGGTCTACAAGGCTCCAGAAATGTTGTGAGTTTTGCTGAGACTTAAGCTGAACATTATTTTGGAGATCTCCACAGGATTGACACTGAACAGTTGTTCAGCCATCTTTTTCTTCTTCTTCTTCGTCTTGACATTAAATTATAAACCATAATAAATCAATTGTATAGGTCTAGCCTCCGTATATCTGTGTGTGAAAATGGTTCCATTCTCAAAAACAAAAAACTAATACTTCTGCTCTGCAGTCTAGCTGCAGCTTCTAGCTACGGTCTTCTGTTAAAAAAAAGACACTGAATGTCTTGAATGTGGCATCACACACATGACTTGAGTCTGAAAACAGCAGGAGTATTTACAATAGCATTATAAAAACAAAAATAGTGCATGTGGGTGCACACTTACATTATCTGTCTTACTGTTACATAAATCCCATGAATGTATGAGATTAAGTTAGCTTCATCATATCTCAATCAGTGATTAAGTGAATAATAAAGTTTCTATCGGGTCACTATCAGCCTGTCACTCATTATTTTCAGGGAGGGGGCGGGGTTTGGAGGAACGGAGAGGAGACGGTGATCGCGGAAGCTTTCCTCCTGCCTTCACAAACTTTACACAAGTATTTATCAACTGAAAATAGCAAGAGGACATTCATACTCTGCAATCCAAGACTTGATTAAATCCACCAAAAACCTGACATGACGATAACGAGTGTTTTTCAAAAAAACACAAATCCCTCCCTGTGTGTCTCTGAGGCGCAGCGACAGGGCCTGATTCAGAGCGGGTCATTCTGCTGTTGGTTCTGGACTGGTGTTGGTGGAGAAAGCAGACTGCTCCGTGTGTGATGTCGCTGTGCTGCTGTCACGTCTGTTCCTTGATCTCTGCGTCACCGACCATTTGATATTCATGTGACAGAAAAAATTCTAAAATAAAAAAACGTTATGGTCCAGCCGCGGCCGAAAAATCAATAAGCAACCTTACTACGCTATAATCGATAATCGAGCGGCGAGCTACTGAAAAGCTGCCCGCGAGCTACCGGTAGCTCGCGATCGACGTGTTGGAGAGCCCTGCTCTATATGCATTGAATAAAAACTGATGATTATTTGCGATGCATTTATTTGAAGCAGTATTTTATTGGTGTTGCTGGTTAAGATGAGTATGATGTAACTATTTGATAGACTAATATGTAGCTTTATCAATAATGCCGTGCCACATTTGATAAGCTATTTGTTTTGAATGTAAAGTAGTGAAGTGGGAGTTTAAACTAACAGAGATTTCATAAGTAGAGCTACTTCCTTAGGCCCGGGCAGCCGAAAAATATGTTTTGTGTGCACAATTTTGGGCCTTTGGGGACTCCGTAGAATCACCGCAGACAATTAACATTTCAGGAAGTTACTTTGGAACTTATTTTTTGCTAAATGAAAGTTAAAACGTTTCACTATCACTCATATCACTTTGTCTGATCTCTCTCTCTCATCTCTCTCTCTCCTCTCTCTCTCATCTCTCCTCTCTCTCTCTCTCTCCTCTCTCTCTCTCTCTCTCTCTCTCTCTCTAGCTATTATCTACCTCTTGTATAACTGGTCGGCCCCACCTGCATTAGCACAATGGACGAAATAAATACATTCAAGTAAAACCACTTTCCAGCAGTCAGCAGCACATTGTAAAAGCTGTTGATACAACTGTTCACATTCATAATTAAGTAAAGGTAACACCCTTTTCACCCCGGTTACATTTTCCATTTCCCCTGAGAGGCTCAGTGAGGTAAAGGACTCTGAGTGTTTAGATAGTTCACTTTAGTCTAAGTTATCTCAGTGGGTCTCAAACGGTTTGATCACAATTTTTTTTTTTTATTTAACCTTTATTTAACCAGATAAAAAACATTGAGATAAAATCTCATTTTCAATGCTGACCTGGCCAAGAAGGCAGCAACGTTACACATAACACATAACACAAACATATAAAATACAGAGAACATAAAGAAAACAAAAGACGAAAAAGCAGTCACTACATTGTGCACATTAGGACAATAAAAAAAGTACACTACTTGTTACTGCAAGAGCAGCTGGTGGTGAGGACTTCAGACAACTTCAATTTAAAACATGAAATAGAGACAAGTGCCCTCAGTTTGAGGCGTGATTGAAGGTCATTCCAAGACCAAGGACCATAATAAGAAAGACTCCTTTTTCCAGCCTCAGTCCGTACAGTAGGAACCTGGACCCGTATCCAGGCACTGGGTCTGAGGTTGTAAGAGTCACAAACTGGAGCAAATCTGACACATATGTAGAGTGGAAGCTTACCTAAAATGGCTTTATACATTAATAAAAACCAGTGCTGCATCCTATGCATAGTAAGTGAGGACCATCCAGTTAGGGTATACAGTGTGCAATGATGAGTCCTATAGGGTGCATTTGATATATAACGCAGTGCAGCATGGTAAAGTGGGTCAAGTTTGGCCAAAACAGTGGGACAGGCAAATCTATAAATGGTATCACCGTAGTCCAGCTGGGACAGGAATAAGCCAGAGACCAACCTTTTACGGGATGAAATTGAAAAACAACATTTAAATCTGAAAAGGAAGCCAAGAGTGAATTTCAATTTCTTTGTTAAAACTTCAATATGGTGTTTAAAGTTCAGATTACTGTCCAACCAAAAGCCCAGATATTTGTAGGTATCAACAAATTCAACAGAAACGCCATCAAGGGTGTCAATGGAGAGGCAAGAGGAGGACGCTGACTTGGGAGCAAAAAGCATTGCTTTGGTTTTCTTACTGTTCAATAGCAGTTTAGAATCAAGAAGCGCATGCTGCAGCGTGATAAAATCTGATTTTAAATTGGAAACGGCCATATCCAGAGAAGGAGCACACGAGTATACAATAGTGTCATCAGCATACATATGATAGGTAGAAAATTGCATCTGATTACAAATAGTGTTTACATATAATGAAAAGAGCAAGGGCCCCAAGATAGAGCCCTGTGGAACTCCCTTCTCCAAGGTGACAGGGTCAGAGACAGTACTACCCAACCTGACGCATTGAGTGCGGTCGGTTAGATAACTCTGAAACCAGCAAATGGCATTGTGACCGAAACGAGACACCAACATAACATTAGACATAATGTGGTGATCTACAGTGTCAAATGCTTTGGCTAGGTCAATAAACAATGCAACACAAACTGATTTCTTATCCAAAGCAGCCTTAATATCGTCTAAGACTTTCAGACTGGCAGTCACAGTACTGTGCTTTGATCTGAATCCAGATTGCATAGGGTTAAGGATGTTGTGTGAATTTAAAAAAAGTTTTAGCTGAGTAGAAACAAGGGACTCAAGAATCTTTGATAACACAGAAAGATTTGAGATAGGACGATAGTTATTCAACTCCGTGGGATCACCAGCTTTCAAGAGGGGCGATACCAGAGCTTGCTTCCACACAGCTGGCAGTGTGTGAGTGGACAGGGAGAGATTAAAAATATCAGTTACTGGTTGTGCTATCATCTGAGCTGCAATTTTTAAAAAGAACGGGTCAAGGCCGTCAGGCCCGGCAGACTTTTTAGGATCAATCGAGTGCAAACCCTGTAAGACTTCAGAGACCGAGAAATAAGCTAAATCAAAAACAGGGGAGTTCAACTCTTGACTATGGCTGTGAGTACGACCATTTAGAGAGTCATGACTTTGCTCATCAAAAATGTGACCAGCCTTTTTGAAGTGAGCATTAAAGGCATTAGACATACCATCTGAATCTGAAATAAAAGAATCATTGACCTTCAGTTTTTGTGGGAAACTAGAAACCTTCTTGTTCTGAAGTGATTTAATTGTTTTCCAGAATTTGGAATGGTCATTAAAACAATCAGTGGTTAAGCTCAGATAGTAATCAGCTTTAGCTTTTTTAATAAGGGCAGAACATTTATTTCTGAGGACACGAAAAAGAAGCCAGTCATCACTAGTGTTAGACTTTCTAGCTAAGGACCATTGCTTATTTCGATCATGAATGAGATCAGATAGTTCTCTAGTAAACCATGGAGTGTTCCTATTCTTAACTCTGAATTTTCTAAGGGGGGCATGTCTATTAATAATCGATAAAAAGTGATCAATAAAAAATTGGACGGCAACATCAACAGATGGAATTAACGCTGTGAAGTGCCATTTAACCTCCGCCAGATCGTGTAGGAAAGCCTGCTCAGAGATGTGTTTACATACAATTTATGTAAACACATATTTCCAAGGCACTCCTTTATAATTATTAGGATAAATAAAAACAGGTTTGAAATCATTTCAATGTATACTATAGGACAGTAAACCAGCAATATCCTTTAAAACTGGAGAGATTAAAAAATATGGATAAATAAATAAATAAATGTTAACTGGTAAAATAAGATATAAATGAACCAGCAAAAATCTTGCCTAGGGCAGCAAACTGGTCAGAACCGGCCCTGGTGTCATCCCCACAGCACGCCCCATTTGAAACATGTTCCCACGGCTATGTACAACCAGTGGCGACTGGAGAGGACTCTTTAAAGTAGAGACACTACATACTGATATACACCTGAACAAAGTGTTCTAACACTGCACTGTATTAATACTCTGTTACAGTGAAAGTACTAACACTACACTGTATTAATACTCTGTTACAGTAAAAGTACTAACATTACACTGTATTAATACTCTGTTACAGTGAAAGTACTAACACTACCCTGTATTAATACTCTGTTACAGTGAAAGTACTAACATTACACTGTATTAATACTCTGTTACAGTGAAAGTACTAACAGTACACTGTATTAATACTCTGTTACAGTGAAAGTACTAACACTACCCTGTATTAATACTCTGTTACAGTGAAAGTACTAACACTACACTGTATTAATACTCTGTTACAGTGAAAGTACTAACACTACACTGTATTAATACTCTGTTACAGTGAAAGTACTAACATTACACTGTATTAATACTCTGTTACAGTACACTGTAAAGGAACTCTGTGACGCGTTGTTTAAATATCACGGAAGGAGAGGGATGGGTTCAAAAACAAAATAGAGTTTATTCCAAAAAGTCAGCCACTTAGGCAAACAACAGAAAACAAACACAGTCTTCCTTTATTCTGGGAGGTGTTGTAATCGGTCCGTCCTCTCAGGAACCGGCCTATTGCAAGAGGGACCGGAACCAGGTTACCAGAGTGCTCTCATGTAGTGACTTATTACCTGATCCGATCAGCTGTCTGGCCCCCACTCCCATGTCTCCATCAGCCGGCGCACTAACAAGGCTCAAGGTTCAAGGCTTTTATTAGTCATATGTGCACAGCTGGCGATGAGGTCACAGGCTCCTCCAACAGAGCAACACAATAACACAGATCAACAGAAAAAAAATAGTGCAAGTAAATACAAAAAGAAAAATAGTAAAAAAGTGAAATAGTGAAATAGTACAAGTGATTGGATTTGATATAATAGATACATCATTTCTAAGTAGCAGCCAGATGAATGTTATGATGTTGTTTCAAAAGTTCATACTCTTTATGACTTTTGAATATGTTGTGTGTCTTTTCCTGACTGTGTGCACGGCAGTAATCTGTAATTATTAATGGTAGCACTCTGAAGTGTGTGTTGTGTAGTGTGTGGTGTGTAGTGTGTGTTGTGTAATGTGTGTTTTGTAGTGTGTGTTGTGTAGTGTGTGTTTTGTAGTGTGTGTTTGATGTATTTTATTCCAAAGCTTTAACTGGTGGAGGGTTGGGATCAGACAAGTGTGTTTGAGTTTCTCTGGGTAGTAAAAAAAAACTGCACTGGGCATCTAAACCTCTTAGACCGCTTCCTCCATCTCATGATGACGCACATTAATGATATTTACCAACAGGGCGTGTTGGCAGGTGGGGTTTATCTTCAGTCTCTAGCTGTACTCTGTCAGCTGTAATAGATCATCCTCAGAGGAGAGCCAGCTGATCATGGAGGCTGAATGGAACAGGAGGGGAACTTACGTTCACTTTGTAAAGAAGGAGCATCTGAAGCTGGATGATTTGAGAAAGACAAAGGGCTTAAATAACAAATACCTCATAAAATATGACGAAATCCCAGAATACCCACGACCAGAGATCCATGTGAGCCACCTGAAGCACGACACTGACAGACAGGGTTTGAACGGCATCAAATATTCCGGAGGCTTCAAGGACCCGTTTGGAAAAGGCCTGGTGTGGTGGGGTCTGGTTGTTGGGGGGGAGGAACTCAGATCAGCTGAGCAGCGCCTCCTCCAGGAAACAGAGCAGCAGGTCCAGGTTCAGCAGAGCTTCCTGGGGGAGTTTGCCTCCTCACCGGCCTTCAAGAAGAGCTCCAGGCTGGGATCGTACCGCTTCACCTTCCCCCTTCAGGAGCTGCTAGAGGCCTACAGTCTGCAGGTACTGAGGTCAGGGTTTAGGACTCATAATGCTGACTCATGTCAGGGTGTAGGACTCATAATGCTGACTCATGTCAGGGTTTAAGACTCATAATGCTGACTCATGTCAGGGTGTAGGACTCATAATGCTGACTCATGTCAGGGTTTAGGACTCATAATGCTGACTCATGTCAGGGTTTAGGACTCATAATGCTGACTCATGTCAGGGTTTAGGACTCATATTGCTGACTCATGTCAGGGTTTAGGACTCATAATGCTGACTCATGTCAGGGTGTAGGACTCATAATGCTGACTCATGTCAGGGTGTAGGACTCATAATGCTGACTCATGTCAGGGTTTAGGACTCATAATGCTGACTCATGTCAGGGTTTAGGACTCATAATGCTGACTCATGTCAGGGTTTAGGACTCATAATGCTGACTCATGTCAGGGTTTAGGACTCATAATGCTGACTCATGTCAGGGTTTAGGACTCATAATGCTGACTCATGTCAGGGTTCAGGACTCATAATGCTGACTCACGTCAGGATCCAGCTATCGAAGGGGCTGGTACTCAACAACATGCAGTTACAGCATTTCCATAAGTGACTCTTTGGCATACCGTGACTTTAATTTGCATACTGGCACTCCTCACAGGCTGCCACTACTTTTACTCTCGAATCATTTTCAGATGTCAGGGTTTAGGACTCATAATGCCATTCCATTAATATAAGTTTATCATTTTGTTGAATGATTTTTCCACGTGATTCTGTGATTCTGTGTAAAAGCTCTTCTTCTCTCTCCAGTTTTGCGGCGGTGAGCAGCCCCTCATGCGGGTGTATGAGACCCACCTGTACAAACAGGAAGTGATGTACGCTGTGCTGGTCCACAGTCCGGCCAATCAGGAGCAGTTCTCTAAATATCCTCTTCTGAGCGACGACCCAAACGCTGTCTGCTGCTACAGAGATGGCCGCTTCATCTGGAGGCCTGAGGCCATGTGTGAAACTCACAGGTGAGAAAACAACAATGACAGGTAACCTGGGAGGTTCAGACAGGGAATGCGTTATGGATTGACTTCCTGTCTCTTTGTCAGCTACGAGTTGTTCCGGAACGATGAGACTCAGCAGATGGAGGCTCGGCCCTACGAGCCCAACTGGAAGGCCCCGTACTACGTCTGGGATAATGTGGGCATCGCTCTGCATGTGAAGGACAAGGTGATCACTTCCTCTTTGTTTTCTTGTCCACAGCTCAGCGTCAGGCTTTTCTCTACATTTCATATATTTATATATTTCCAGGATAACTTTGTAGGACTGATCAGAGTGGATCTGGTCCGTCTTCTTCAAGGACTCGTTTCAGAGTTTAATCTCAGCTCCTTTTCTCAGAAGCACCACGGCCATGTTATTAAGGAAATACAAAATATATTCAAAAAGTGAAACATGTCGAGAAGAAAATGTGTAAAAGGAAAGAAAAAAAAAAAAAAAATCTTATAACGAAAGAATACTTGAAAAACCTTCAAAAACATCTGAAAAACAACTTTTAAAGATAAATAACAGTCAGAAAAATATGAATAACATTTTTACACTAAATGGAGAAAATTCCACATAAATGTATATATAGAAATATAGAAATGTGGAAAAACTATATATATATATATATATATATGTGACAATGTAAAGGGCTTTCAATCGATTAAAAATGTAATTGAAATGTATTCATTGGGATTTCCATAGTTTCCAAATGTTTTAAAGGGAAATCTTTCAGGTTCAGAAAGCGTGCACGTGTTAAAAAAATGAAAGTTGTTTTATTAACACATTGACTTTTATCATCCTAATATTTATTCATAAATAATATGATTTAAAAAGGATTGTTAAGTGACGTGTTCCCAGAGGCTCATGGGAGTTGTAGTTAATGATGGGGTCCATGTTGCTGAATCTGAACTCTTCCTGTTTCAGCTGCTGGAGTTCGATCCGGTCCGACTGAGAGAGAAACTGAAGTTCTGCACAGGAGAAATACTCAAAACACAGGTCCAGTTTGGAGTCAGGCTTCTCCACTCTAAGGTCCAGTTTGATGAATTCCCGTTAGCCGAGGAGATTGTTCGGAGTCTTTGGCCTGAAGACCCCTCCCCACTGGAGAGAGATGAAGACCCCTCCCCACTGGAGAGAGATGAAGAGCAGGACATTAATAAAGCAGAATAGATCAGAGTTTAGATAAGCACATCCTGCCTTCACTGAACTAACATTACATTCAGAGTTGGAGCTAAATATTGGTTTATCTTATTTTACAAGTAAACATTTATTTTCTAGCCGTTTTTGTTTTAGTGAATGAATCATTATTTATCGTAATAATTGTAGTTGCAGTAGTTTTGCTTTTATTTTGAAGGAGGTGTGGGCTCCTGGTGATTAGTATATATTGATCACAGGTGGTGGGGGGGGGACGCACCAGTTTGAGCATATGGTTTTCTACAAGGAGCGACAGCCAGAGAGGGAGAAAGGTGAAAATCATTGATCTCTGTATTTTATTGGAATACTACAATAAACGGATGAAAGGATGTTCTGCCTGGACATTGGACTTTATTCCCTGCGTAACATTTGCTTTCTGGGCCCAGCGGCAGTTTGAGTTTAAGTTAGATTATTATTGTATTTCTTTAGTTAGCCTTAGCATTCAGGATGATCAGGATTCACCAAACCAAGGGTCCAAATCTGGCCAGGACACTTTGGGGAAATATCTAACAGGAACATTTTGATTTCTTTAGATCACATTATTCACACTTATATCAATAATCAGGGTTTTTAAGACTTACATATAAATATTCTAAATAACTAATACAAAAAGTACATATAAATAATGTAAATAAACACCACATATAAATATGTATAAGCAGGCAGTATACTGTAAATTTAGGAGTATTAAAGGAGTGAAATAACTACAGATATTATGGGATTAAGATGAAACATGGTTCATATTCAGGAGGATTTATCTCCAGGTTAAAATGTTAAAGTGTCTCATTTATTGATAACAATTAAACCTAATATTAGTTGTAACTCTGGTGGAATCAGTAGAAAATATACTTTTCCAATATCATCTAAAAGATGGACGTTTTTAGGAAAATGTAAATGTAATTAATATAAATGAAATGAAACTCCATATTTTAAACATGATGCCGCCCCCTGCTGGCTCTCATAATACTACACTGTATTAATACTCTGTTACAGTGAAAGTACTAACACTACACTGTATTAATACTCTGTTACAGTGAAAGTACTAACACTACACTGTATTAATACTCTGTTACAGTAAAAGTACTAACACTACACTGTATTAATACTCTGTTACAGTGAAAGTACTAACACTACACTGTATTAATACTCTGTTACAGTAAAAGTACTAACACGCACACACGCATAGGAATGTTAAGAGACAAAGAAATGATAAACATTCTGAGAGGCCGACTACAAAAGGTAGACTCAATGGCTCTTGATGACCTCAATGAGCAGTGCCAATACATGCTGTGGTATAAAAAGAAATAGATTTCTTCTATTTTGTGATGATTTGTTTTATTGATTGCTGATGGATGTATATATATATATATAGGGTTTATTGAACAGCAGTAAAGCATTAAGTTGCTAAATGAACGTACACTGAACTGTAAAACAACTTACCACTATTTAGGAAAGGCTCTGATCAGGAGGGTTGACTAGTAAGACAGCAAAGAGGTGGAGGAGGTCTATGTACAACCATTGGTAGATGTTACACCTGAAAGGAAGATAAGGAAATAAGAGAAGACAGGAGGACAAACATCCTCTTAAGTAAAAGACCAAATCATGTCAAGCTTTAACCTGAGCCTGTTTTTTCAGTCTTTACAATGCACTGTTGGAAATTACATTCCAAAGGCTCAATTCAAACTCAATACCATAAATAACTGGGTACCAAAGTGCTTTACCTGATAGAACACGTTCTGCACGGAGCAGCAACCATCCGGCTCGGCCTTTTGCTGCATATCATCTCCTCCTTCTCCACTGTTTCCAGTAGATCTCTACTGTCCAATAAAACTGAAATTCCCCAAAAAATCATATTAAAAAAGTTAAAAACAATAACTTGCTTTTGGCATTGAAATAGATTAGAATCTCACCTTTTTCCTGGATGTCAGGAAGGCCAGGAAGTCGTTCCCTTCAAGTCCGCAACCAGTCATAGGAGTTCAAATGCAAAGCCTGAACGATGACAAGAGCGAGAGACTTACATTTTACAACTAGAGAATGCAATTCCTGAAGAAATTGCTAGTGGGAATGCTTTATGCTGAAAAGCTGACGCTAAACTGCTATGCTGAAATGTAATGTGTAAGAAGAAAGTGAAGAATTTAGATTGAAATGATACATGAACACTGGGGGCTTGAATGTGTGATGAGAGAAGAAAAGAAAGTAAAAAGGCTTGGAAAAGCAGCAGAATATTTGAACTGCAAACTTTTGAACTAACTTGATGGCGAATGATCTGTCGCCATGGCAACGGCATTTGATGACACCCCATAATACGCTTAGATGTGTTGATGGCTGCATCGTTACCAAACCTGCAAAGTTTTGGGCCGTTGGGCCAGAGAGAGAGAGAGAGAGAGAGAGTTTGTGAGAGAGAGAGAGAGTGTGTGTGTGTATGTGTGTGAGAGAGAGAGAGAGAGAGAGAGACTGTGTGTGAGAGAGAGAGAGAGAGAGTGTGTGTCTGTGTGTTTGAGAGAGAGAGAGAGAGAGATAGAGAGATAGAGAGAGAGAGAGAGAGAGAGAGAGAGAGAGAGAGAGAGTTTGTGAGAGAGAGAGAGAGTGTGTGTGTGTATGTGTGTGAGAGAGAGAGAGAGAGAGAGAGAGAGAGACTGTGTGTGAGAGAGAGAGAGAGAGTGTGTGTCTGTGTGTTTGAGAGAGAGAGAGAGAGAGATAGAGAGATAGAGAGAGAGAGAGAGAGAGAGAGAGAGAGCGAGAGAGAGAGAGAGAGAGAGAGAGAGAGAGAGAGAGAGAGAGAGTATGAAATGAACAGTTAGAACTGACTGCTGTCAGTTGGAGTGATGACATCATCGTGTTCCATTACACAGGTGTTTATAGTTGAGCTAACGAGCTCTGTAGAGATCAAAGGTTTGCATTGTTCTGAATGAGAGATGAATGTCTTACATGTGAACGTTTTGTGGAAGAACCATAACAGATATCTGTGAAATTTCAAAACGTGAAGCATGTCAAGGAAGTTGAGTATCTGAAGTGTAATTTTTGTGTACTTTCGGGTTAATAATGTGGCCTTTTTGGCAGTTTAACTAAAGGTGTGCGGCTGCTGCTGTGAGGAAATATCAGCCTGAAATTACAATGGGTTTTAATGGAGACATGTTGAACGTTTTTGTCACTTCATGCCCTCAAGAGGCATTTTGTTTAATTATTTGTCATTTTTCAAGCTACGAGATGTTTTCCTATGTTTGTCATGAAAAATTATGTCTCAGGAATGTAGGGTTTGGGAATTATGGCAGTTTTAAAGAAATATATGAAGGCAAATTTCAAGATTTCCTACCCTCTAGCTGTGACATCACGCACTCTAGTTAATGTTAAAATCTGAAGAAAACCTCTTTAACAAGGTCTGAACAATGTTTAATATCTCTAAAAGTAAGAATCAGATTTAAAAGTTGTGTTACACGAATAATGTCAGAAAGATGTGTAACATTTTAAAGTTGGAATGAGGTGTCTGAGTGAAAGTATGAATGAACAGTTAGCAGTTGAAGTCGCATGAAGATTGTTCAAGTCTGAAGATTTTCTCCATTGACTTCAATGGTTAAAAATGTGATGAATTATGGGATGTATCTCTGGAATTATGAAAGTTATGAATGATAAAAGTAATAGCCATCGATTCCAGACCGAGCTGAACGTTTTGATGTTTGAACGGAGTTTCTGCGATGTTGAATGCAGGAGGAGAAGAGGTGCAAAGTTCCGGCGGAATAATAATAATTTTGTCCGTAGAAGAACATATAGTTGGAATGCTGTATCAGCATTCCAACTAAATTATATTTTTAATTCATACCAGAGCAGTGTGTACATAGGCCCTGTACGACATGCAGAGAACAGATCAAATCCCCTGACAGACTCACACACTTTGGTGATATCCTCATCTGATAATGTTTCATTTTTTAGCAGCAAAGTAACATTACTCAAAGTATATGTCAGACTGAAGTAAAAAGATATGATTCTACACTGTATTTTAGTGAACATGTATTGTTTGAACTGTTTTAAGTAATCACAACGGTTTTGGGTAATCATATATATAGAAAAGATATTCTCTCTTACAACTCACTGACCCAGAGATTCTGTGTCATACACACACCTTGCCTGTTTCACCCCTAAAAGCAGATGTCGTCATTAAGGTCGTTAAAGACAACATTACACCGCTCCTTATCACCCCTAAGAACAGATGTTGTTTTTTAAGGTCATTAAAGACATCGTTAAATAGGTGCAGAAAAGTTTAAATGTCTGAAAAGGGATACTTTATGTGAAAAACTCCCATGGGAAGGGGATGGAGTTAAGATCGAGGCAGAGATAAAGATTGACTTTTGACCTTATGGAACTTTGGAATTCCAAGTTCTGGTGAGAACTATTGAACTCGACCAGAAGTGAATCCAGCCAGTCAGGACACTTGGGGGAGGTGATCAGCTTACACAGCTCCTCCTCACGGACTCTCTGATTCGCTTGGGAGGAAAATGGGAAGGAAGAGTCGACACATCTCCGCCCCAAAAATAGATATGAATACTGATGTTTTTGTATGTAAAAATGCTTCTGGTCTGTTGAAAGCTGGTGCTAGAAGACGGTAAACCGCATCACAAACCTGGAGTCCATACTTCTCGTTTTCTGAAAGCTGGTCTGTCTACCTGTAAAACCGCATCACAATCCTGAAGCCCGGAGTACTCGAGTACTCTGTATAACTTGTATATGTGTTTGGTTTCCTACCAGAAGTAAACTCAGATAATTTGTTATAACTTTGATTCCGGTGTTTTCAATTCCTTTCTTAATTTAATAGAGATCCAGCCTCATCCAACGAACGGCGCGTAGCAGAGGGGGTGGCTATCAGCCAACATAAGTGTTCTGCTCCAACAAGACCCAACTCATTTACAGTATATTTTGCATCTCCTCAACAATGGTCTGTATCATTGAGTAGAAAAAAACTGTCCCCACAATTTCAGGTAGATTAACACACATTTGTAAGAAAAGTTTACAATGAAGCACAAAAACCCTCTTTGTATTAAGCTAGCTGCCACAGAAAGTACAGTTTAACATGCTAACCTTTGGTGGAGAGCTACAGTTAGCTAACTTCATGTTCAACACAAAACCTCTAATGGCATTACATTAACGATTTTAAACAAAACGAAACTCTCTCAACTTGTAAGATAACGTTAAGTTAACTTACAACTTAAATAACTACATCACGTTTTTCAGGGGAAACACAAACTGCAGAAAACGTTAGCTGCTAACTGTTGTTAGCCAAGACAGCTAGCCTCCTAGCAAACGTAAGGTTAAGTTAACATTAACGTAACGTTGAAAGAAAGCAAAACGAACCTTCGAGAAAGCTTTTACTCTCAGACTTGGTGAAATTGTGTAGTGTTGCTTACCCAACACAGTCTCACGGCATTTCGTGTTATAGTCACGAAATTAATCTATTGATTCGTGTTCACCAACACGATTTCGCCATTTTTTTCGTGTCACACAGAACGATTTTAAAAGCAATGTAAATAATAACAAATTAGAAGGAAAAAGACATTTAAAAAAATACAGATTTAAGTATTCTGACACAGAACGATTTTAGAAGCAATGTATTTATATTGGTAGTATGTTTCGTGCCTGCACCAAATAATAACAAATTAGAAGGAAAAAAAGATGACATAAAATACAGATGTCAGTATTCTGAGGCTCTGAGCCATTTCTTTTCCTCACTGACGGCAAAAAAACTCAGACATTATACAATTTAAAATAAAAGGGATAGGGTTAGGCTTAGGGTGTAGTGATCACTAATTAACTGGGTTACATAATTAACTGATGGAACTACAGGTTGGGGGTATTGTTCCGCACGGACACAAATGTTGACTGTACCTCCTGTGTACTTACTGCGTGTCCTCCCTTTCACTTTCTCTTCTCTTCCCGGGCTGCGACCCGACAGCATGTCCATTTCTGTCGCTCATTAAAGCCAGATTTGCACCTTCGATGCACCGCCTCCGACTCCCTTCTCTCGGCACTACATTGGTGACCCCGACATAAGTCTCGTGAAGGTTCCAAGACTGAACCGAACACGGCAAAAAACACAGTTTTTCTCGGAATGCCGGAGATTTTTGGAGACGTCCGTGGCTGCCACGTGCGCGCAAACTGTGGCTCGGTGCGCCCTCCGGAATGGCCGCGGACGACGCTCGCCATTTCCACGGCTTTTCGGCACTGGGGGACAGCAAGCCTTCCATGGAGCCGATACACGACCATGCCTGGTTTATTCGGGACATGCGGCTGCATGTCCGGCTGTGCTCGCTAACGGCTAGCCACGACTGCTAACGGCTAGCAGCTACCAACGGCTGACGACAGCTAGCCACGACAGCTAGCAGCTATCGCCATCCGACTGTTTTTTTTGTGGTGCCTGAGAGGAGGTTCGACCATGTCTGGTCGGCCTCGTGTGGACCCTCTCGCTTTTTCACCACCTCGACGGCGGCTTCGGACGTCGCCCATGCCTTCTTCGGCCCGTGGGTGGTGCGCTTCTGGACCCCGTCTCGCCTCGACTCTACGGTTTCGGACGTCACCCATGCCTTCATCGGCCCGTGGGAGGCGCGCTTCGGGACCCTGCCTGGCCTCACCTCTAACCGCGGCTCACGGTTCGCCTCGACGGCGGCTTCGGACGGCGCCCCGTCTGGCCTCTCCCCTGTCCACGGCTCCCTCCTCCCGGGGACACGGCTCCTTCCTCCCGAGGACTTCGTACCCGCCGCCGCTGTGCCTTCGCCTGCGGCCGGGCAGCGCTCCTCCCTGCTGGGGACCACCGGGATATTCACGCCTGTCCCCACGTCGCAACACAGCGACCCTGCTTTCTGCGGCCCCCTGACGACGGCCCGTTCCGGCCCGCCCCCCACCCCCCGGTGGGGATGCCCTCGCCCTCGTTGGGGCCCCTACCCTCTCCTGCGGCCCCCTTCCGACGGCCCTTTCCATGGCCCGGCCCTCGCCTGCGGCCCCACCCTCCTCGGCCCCTGTGGTGCTTCCTCCCGGACGCGAGGATTGTGTCCATGGTTGAATTCTGGGGGGGCTTGTGTAGTGATCACTAATTAACTGGGTTACATAATTCACTCATGGAACTACAGGTTGGGGGTATTGTTCCGCACGGACACAAATGTTGACTATACCTCCTGTGTACTTACTGCGTGTCCTCCCTTTCGCTTTCTCTTCTCTTCCCGGGCTGCGACCCGACAGCATGTCCATTTCTGTCGCTCATTAAAGCCAGATTTGCACCTTCGATGCAGCGCCTCCGACTCCCTTCTCTCGGCACTACAGGGTAAGATATTGAGTAAGAACATGTTTTTATGAACCACACAGCTTCTGGTCTTCCAAGACCCGACCGGACAAAAAGACGTGTTGCAGGCACGAAACATACTACCAATAGAAATACATTGCATTTAAAATCCTTCTGTGTGACACGAAAAAAATGTGAAAATCGTGTTGGTGAACAAGAATCAATAGATTAAATTAATTTCGTGACTAATAACACGAAATGCCGTGAGACTGGGTTGGCTTACCTCCAGAAGGACTTTTAGCGCGTTTCCCAGTAGACAGAGCGGTGCCTCTCAGAAGAGCAGCCGCTGGGCGGAGTCACAGAAACGCTCAACTGATCTTCACTCCTCAACCGTTGTGCCGTTAGTGCCGTTAGTGCCAGTCAAAACATACCACTTTGTTTTAACCACTGCCGTCTCGCCGTCCCCCCGTGTCCCGCCCTCTCTGTCTGTCTGTGTCTGTTTCAGTTTAGCCAGCAAGACTGCTGGTAGACCAGCATAAATACCATCTTCACCAGCATAGACCAGCATAGACCAGCTAAAACCAGCATAGACCAGTTTAACTACAAGCATAGACCAGCATAGACCAGCATGACATCCATGCTGGGCTATGCTGGTTTAGCTGACCAGGCTGGTCTTGAACCAGCAAGAACAGCCTGGCCAGCTTGTCCAGCCTGGCCAGCTTGTCCAGCCTGGTAAACCAACTAAACCAGCCTAACACCAGCTAAAACCAGCAACCATCTTAAGCTGGTCTATGCTGGTTTTTTCAGCAGGGAAACCAAGCGTTACACTCACGCCTAACCATAGAAACAGATCAAGTTTCATTTCTCACACGGCGACATAACATGACAAGTTAAATAAGAAACAAAATCAAAACAACGCCATGGAATTATGTGAGTACTTACTTCACAACATTAGACCAAAAAGACACATTTTCAAACCTCGGGTTTTACAATCCAGTCAGTTATCAGACACAGCGGTAACATCTCTCGCGTAAAAGTCCCAGCTGCGGACCAGCAGTCTGCGCACCGCAGTATTTTCCCCAACAGTATCAAAAACAATACCCATCTTCCTCAAGTCAAATTATCAGTCCCCGCTTATTATTCTTTGTATGAACTGAATTGTCCAGCATTGGAGTATATGTTTCAGTTGGTTCCACCAAGCGATTCAGCAAACGCCGCGGCACCCTCCGGCGTATCAGACCTCCTTTCCGTGCCGTTGATCATCACCTTGAGCGTTGCCGGGTATATCAGCGCGTAATCGATACTCTCTTTCCTCAGCCGGTCTTTAATCTCATCGAAGGCTTTGCGTTTTTTCACCACGGCCGCTGAGTAGTCATTGAAGAAAGAAATCCTGGACCCGTGTGGGCGAGGCGGTCCGGCTCTGAACCAAGCTTGCGGGCAGCATTCATAACAAGTTGTTTGTCGGCAAAGTTGTGAAACTTCAGTAAGATCGGCCTGGGGCGTTGTTTGGGGCCGGGCTTCGGTGCCATGGAGCGGTGTGCACGATCCAGCTTGATTCTCCCCTTCCTGGTCGTCATTTTAACGTCAACCTGCCCTACACTCCACTCTCCCACGGTGCCAACCTCTACCCACCATCTACCTCTGCCCTCCCTCCGCTCCGCTGCAAATGGCCAAAGCCCCAGCGCTCACCAACCCCCAGAGGCAAACAGAAGACCACCTGGGGAACCATGCCAGCTGTACGTCATCGGGTAGGCAATTCAGATCTGTTAATAATCATATCAAAAAGTGTTAATGTCAAATCATTTCTGCTAAGAACGACACTAATGTGCGATAAGACCCACAACAAGGACGAGGCATCACCGTATTCTCAACAGCAACAAATGCCTTTTTGAACGGCCTACATGGCCCAACTTTAGAGTTTGTCCAGAAACATCAAGTAAGATGGCAGACAGATAGACTTTGACATCCTATGCTGTGCATGCAACAAAAACTATACAGGACAAGACAATTAGAGATAAGAAGAAAGCAGGGTAATACATAATAATGGACATTTTATGATCACCCCCCTTCTAACACATTTTCTGAACAGAGAGAGACTGGCGCGAGCGGAGCCGTGGAGGATGGGAAAGAGGAGGAGGTGGAAAAAGGGGAGAGGAGGCAAGCTGGAGGGAGCAGGCTTCACATGTGGCAAAAAAGGACATGAAAACAAGTGACTGCAGGATGAAGAGAGACACAGAGGAGCGGGGAGGAGGACGGTCAAGCAACTAGAAGCTGCCATTTAATCAGGTCATGTACAACCACACGGAGGGAGTCAATGAAATGTCAGTTTCAGACACCGACTTGGACGACCTTAATCATAACACCGGAACATTAGACAAAGAATTCGAGATTTTGGAACTAAACACAGTAGATAGGATACTATCACAATCAGAAACAACAGTTGTAATTTAGGAAGTACAAGGAGTAGAGATTATTTAAGAAATGGACAGATTATAAGTAAAATAAATGGAAATAAGAGAAGGTTGTAGAAGGCTGAAGAGAAAAGAGAACAGATGGATGAAGAAGACTGAAATAGATGGACAGCGCAAGATATTAAACTTCCTGTTGAAGTTGATGTGATATCTTGCTCAGAAGGAAGGTTTTTGGATATGTGCATAATATGAAAAGAAGAGAACAAGTAAAAGAAAAGGGCAACTCGCTTTGCTACGAACTACACATTGATCAAGAATCACTGAGGGACATGCAAGCAAATGCACCTGAAGGAGAGAAATCTTAATGGAAACTATGCACACGTATACTTTGCCTATAGGAAGCCCAGAAGCATATTTCGATATCTAGCTATATATATGTCTCAACAGGAGATGTTGAATGTTATTCAAAAGCTGTTAGTAACATTAGCTTTACAAACTACAGAAGAACACTTTTTAATAATTAATATTATATAAATCCTCAGGGACAGTTTAGACCAAAGAGAGTCAAAACACCTGAACTGAAATATCCGTATTATCTGCCAGAGCCAAAATCATTTGTAAGAGAAAACACAGCAGAAAATATGACTAAAATGTTGAAAAAAAAAGAGATCACAAGTGTTGTTGTTCCCGATGCACAGAAAACAACTCACCCCACACAGCCAGTGAGACCAGGACAGTGGGTCTTCATCTGAGTGATGAAGAGAAAAACCTGGCACTCGCCCAAGTGGGAGGGTCCCTACCAAGTGCTCCTGTCTACACCGTTAGTGCTAGATCGTATACCTCCTGGGTTTTAGGCGGAAGTGACGTAATCTGCCACCGAGGACAAGAGACGACGCTGGCTGCTGCCGTCTTCACACAAATAAACCCCTTAAAACCTGTATGATTTAGTTTTCACATGTTTATTGAAATGAATTCGTCCATCTCTTTATATTATAGTATTAAATGTATTATTTTCGGTTGTGTATTTGTGTTTTGAAGTTTTTTTTTGGATGTTGCGATTTAATTTCTCCAAGAGAGACAAAAAATCACTAAAAGATCTGGTGGATATCTGACCAGTATTTCATCATGGAAGTTAAATCACAATCATTTCATTATCCTGTGGAGGATAATGTTGTTTTGTGACAGTTGCTCAATTTTAGAACAAACAAAATAACATACTTAATAAATAGCTAAATGTATATATATATATATATATACACAAGAAGTAAAAGTGTGAATTTCAAGATAAGAAAAATATAATAAAAAGATTAATGTAACTATAGGAAATAAAATCAAAAATTGGCAATGCAAAATAAAATAACCATATGTATATAAACATATAAAACAAACAAGAAATGAAAGCAGAAATGTTAAATATGATTTTAAATAACAATATTTATGTTGAAATAAGAAGTGAAAGTAAAAGAGGGCAATACAACAAAGATATAATAAAATACAATTTAAAGATGTACATTAACATAGGAAGTAAGAATACAAATGTGCAATACAAGATAAATAAAAAGACTAACCTTACAGAGTTAAAGTAAAAATGTTGCAATACAAGTTGTAATTAAATAGAATAAAAATATGTATGGATAATTTAATAGGGATTATTTTTTTGTTGAGACATCAGGACCCTTCTCTACTCCCTCCACATTCATGCTGACCCGGAAGTTCAACCTCATAGCTTCCGCAAAGCAGCCTACCCTTTTTGTGAATGGGTGCTTTTGTGGTACGGTTTTCACAGGTAGTTTGGCCATCTCCTTCTTCCTTTTCTTAGGTGTGAACGTCAGAGGAAGGCTCTGATCATGTGGAGTGTGTAGCTTCACATCTTCCAAGATCTCGGTCATTTGGTCAGTTAACGTTTTAAGGTAATCTTCATCTTGCAGATGGTATGTTAAGTCAGTAATCTCACGCAAGAGACTGGCACATTCCCTTCTTTGTTTAACCTTTCTTGGTCTTTTCCTTTCGGGCAAAGCGTTACATGGTGACTGCATTTCCACTGATACCGGTGTATATGTATGATCTGTGATGTCTGATCTGCCGCTGTCATCCCTCTCACAAGAAGTCTGTCCCAAACATGCATTATCCAGGGAGAAGAGGGGGTTATCCCTGTAATTAGATGCCAGTTTCTCCCAACCCCATTCATGCACACGATTAAAAACAGCACAGAAGTGCTTGCAGGGCAACTTGTGCTTTGCCCAGTCTTTGCAGGTGCACGATGGCATGATGATACTTTCACCAAAGTTGATGTGGTGCTGTGTGCAAGGATGACTTTGGCTTTTGACATGGAACATGCCATTGCCCTTTGCAACAACGTCATTCGCCTCATAAAACTGGGCTTCTGTAAGCCTTGACATCACATGGTCTGCTACACTTCTTGGTCTGTCTTTTAAGAACTTTGGCATGTTCTCATTGTACCTTCTGTAGAATGAGGAGTACTTGACGTTGAGTTCAATGTACCTTCAATAAGAGAAGAGAACAATATCTTAGAAGTCTCTCTGTGACAGTTTGCTTTCTCTGACATATAGATATGGTATTTGATAATACAATTGTCTCAGAAACATATGCAACAATGAACAACATCAAACAAATATGTTGGAAACAAAGCTATCGAACATTACATTTATATATATATAAAAATGTGTGTGTGTGTGTGTTTGTGTATGTATGTATGTATATATAAATATATATATATATATGTATAATCATAGTAATTCTTTTTTAGCTCACTTCCGATATGTCCTTGGTAGGAAGTCAGTTACCAACACAGTGAGCATTTCACTGAGGCTGCAGTTCTTATAACCTTCAAGATGAGAATGCTTTAGGGTTTCATTTTGTCTTTCCACCCCATTGTTGGTGTAGATGGCCACCTTGAGATCTTCATCCCGAAACACGTGCACCCATCTCTACACAAGACAAAAAAAGACAAAAAAAATTAAAAGGAAGACTCTTCAAATTCAACAAATGATATAATAAATATAATATAAAAGTAAATATAATATTTGAACTTGATACACACCTTAGCCTCTGGGAGCCACTTATTTGAAAACCACGCCCTCACTTTTTCATTGTCCTTCCAGACTTTGGCCTCCTGCAGGTTGCAAAGGCGTGTGCTGAACTCCTCTGGAGTTGAAGCAGCTGCAATGCTTCTCAGAAGCGGTAGGAGACTGTCTTGTGCGTGGCTCACTCCATGATCTTTCTTCCTGCACCATTCAACCCAAGCTTTCTCCCTATGGAAGTCGCAGAGAAGCACCTTGGAACCTGGATAAAATATAAGAGATATATTACCTGCACCATGTTGTCATTTTATTTTGTCGCGTTGCTATTACATAGTATACGCGACAAAATATAGGCCTGCTTTTTATACATCTGTCTGTCAGTGGAGGTGATGACTTTATTTTGAAGTAGATTGTTGCATACATTTGCATGTAAATGGTTATATTTTGGAAGTTGGTGGAATACTATGTAAAATGTATCCTTTTTTTTAATTAACGTTTCATATTATGTGAATTAACAGATTTCTACAGTTACTGCAATTTCACCTTGAAACTCTTCCTCCAGGGCACCGATCTCTACCTCTGAGAAATCAACCATGAAGTGGCTAGGGCTCCAGTCAGGGTTCCACTCCTTAAACACCTGGAGGACTTCTTTGACATCTGCTGTTGTCTCACTCTGGGTCACAAAGAGGCCAACCACTGCATAGCACACATTTGTACGTACACATAGGAAGAAGAGGGGAACAGAATAACGACACGTCCGGTAAGTAGCATCAAGCAGGCACATCTGTTGTCCATACAGGTGGAGAAGCCTTCGCTGCCAGGCTGTCTGGTAACAAAACAGCAGCTTTGTGACAGTTCCGTCCTCCTGTAGCTGGCTTGGCCTGTACTTGATTTTGCAGTCATCAACTAACCATCTGGGCGTCAGAAGCTGTGAATGAAAGTGTAACTGGACATTATCATCATGTAGCCTCATGGCCCAAACATTAGGAACATTTGTTGTCATATCAGGGCAAAAAACTGTTTTTAAGTTTTAGTTGCATTTTGAAAAATGGTCATACCCTGCATATGAACCAAATACTGCTACTTTGCTTTGCTTACTTACACGTGCATTCAGAGGACAATGTATCATGTACAAAAAAAAAAACTGACCATGCTTGGTGAAGTCACAAACTCTGTAAGTTGTGCATTAACCACCCACACAAACTTGCATGGCTAGAATAATATTAATACTATTCTACTCTCAGTGTATTACCTGCAGATTGACCTGGTCATTTTTGGATTTACGTATTCCCTCCTTCGTTCTTGATAAGATATTCCTGATATCCTTGTCTGTGGGGTAAAACCTCCGACGTGTTTGTGGAGGTGGCTGCTCCCCCCGGAATAGCTCGTCATTTACAAAATTGAACAGTTGACGTCTAATCTCACTAAGCTTTCTGGCACCAGCCAAGGTGAGCTTCACTATTTGTTGTTCAACTCTGGAATCCATCGGTTCACGCAGTTCAGCTACCTGTACATGACGTTGAACAGGGTAATTATAGATGTTTAAAGCTGTCTAAAAAAAGTCCTCTTTGTACAGCACAAATTGTACCTCGCATCATGTTTCTTACAGCAGCTAAAGGAATAGATTTTGCATGGTTACCTCTCCAACAGTTGGATGGTTTTGATGGTCACTTTCTGGGGTGAAGCATGTGTGGTATTCCATGACTACTTCAACTGTTGAAGGATCAGCTGCAACTACAGCCTTTAGTGCTGCTGAGAGCTCCCTCCTCTTTGCTTTACTGTTCTCTGCAATCTGGGGAATATAAAAATGACATGGCAATTGGGATCATGACACGAGAGCAATTATAGCATTGAACGCACTTGTGCTGTGCTTGTGCTGTACCTTGAAACCAGGAAATTTCATGACCTGACTGACAGTTATCTGGGCAGGGCAATCCATCTTCTTCGTATTTTGTACGAGATGGCGTCTTGCATTGAAGACATGGTCTTCAAGCTAAGAGAAAAAAGGTGTATAGAAATACAATATTAATATATGTAGACATTTTCATGGTCTCCTCTCCATAACGTGGAGAACATAATTTTTGCTATGGTTCTTTCTTTTGTCTTCTTTAAAATATTTGTAGGTCCTGCTAATATAACTATAGGCAAGGCAAGGCAAGGCAAGGCAAGTTTATTTATATAGCACCTTTCAACACAAGGTAATTCAAAGTGCTTTACAAAAATGGAAGACATTTTAAAAATGGCATTTAAAATCAGTCATTAAAAAGGAAAGATAATAAAAGAAACATTAAAAGAAAAAATACATGGATAAAAGTTAAAAGTTACAGTGCAGTTTAAGATGTGAATAGTTCAATTAAAAGCAGCGGCAAAAAGAAAAGTCTTCAGCCTGGATTTAAAAGTAGTAAGAGTTGCAGCGGACCTGCAGGTTTCTGGGAGTTTGTTCCAGATATTCGGAGCATAATAACTGAATGCTGCTTTACCATGTTTAGTTCTGACTCTGGGGACAGAAAGCTGCCCAGTCCCTGAAGACCTGAGGGTTCTGGATGGTTCATAATTTAGCAGTAGGTCAGACATGTATTTTGGGCCTAAACCATTCAAAGCTTTATAAACCAGCAACAATATTTTGAAATCTATTCTTTGACACACAGGAAGCCAGTGTAAAGACTTCAGAACAGGAGTGATGTGATCCACTTTCTTAGTGTTAGTGATGACTCGAGCAGCGGCGTTCTGAATTAGCTGCAGCTTTCTAATAGATTTTTTAGTGAGGCCTGTAAAGACACCATTGCAGTAGTCGAGTCTACTGAAGATAAAAGCATGGACAAGTTTTTCCAAATCCTGCTGTGACATTAGTCCTTTAATCCTAGATATGTTCTTTAGGTGATAGTAGGCTGATTTAGTAACTGTTTTAATGTGACTGTTGAAACTCAGGTCAGAGTCCATGACTACACCTAGATTTCTGGCTTTATCTGTTGTTTTGAACATTGCAGACTGAAGCTCAGCGCTAACTTTTATACGTTCTGCCTTGGCTCCAAAAACCATTACCTCAGTTTTATCTTTGTTTAATTGGAGAAAGTTCTGACACATCCAGTCATTGATTTGTTCAATGCACTTACTCAGTGTTTGAATTGGAGCATAATCTCCTGGTGAAATTGTTACGTAAATTTGTGTGTCATCCGCATAGCTATGGTAACTTATTTTGTTGTTTTTCATTATCTGAGCCAGTGGTAGCATGTAGATGTTAAAGAGAAGAGGCCCCAAGATGGAGCCTTGAGGTACCCCACATGTCATATTTGTCAACTCAGATGTGTATTTACCTATAGAAATAAAGTTTTTTCTGTCCTTTAAGTAGGACTCAAACCAATTTAGAACTGTTGCCGAAAGTCCCACCCAGTTTTCTAGTCGGTCTAGTAATAGGTTGTGGTCAACAGTGTCAAATGCAGCACTGAGATCTAATAATACTAACACTGAAGTTCTGCCACTGTCTGTGTTTAAGTGGATGTCATTGAAGACCTTTACAAGAGCAGTCTCAGTGCTGTGGTTTGGACGAAATCCTGACTGGAACACATCCAAACAGTTATTTAAATGCAAGAAGTTACTCAACTGTTGAAATACTACTTTTTCAATGATTTTACCTAGAAATGGCAGGTTTGATATTGGCCTGTAATTGTTCATTACTGAGGCATCTAGATTATTCTTTTTTAAGAGCGGTTTAATGACTGCAGTTTTCAGGGCCTCTGGAAAAATACCTGAGTGAAGAGATGTGTTTACTATATGAAGTAGATCTGAGGCCATGCAAGGAAAAACATCTTTGAAAAATCCTGTTGGAATAATATCAAGGCAGCAGGAGGAGGATTTCAGAAGTTGAATAATGTCCTCTAAGTGTTTACCATTAATCTGATGGAATTGTGTCATGGTGTTTGAATTGATATTAGGTGGACATAGGGACAAAACATTTGCTGTACCTGATGTAGAGGCACTGACTGCTTGTCTAATTTTCTGAATTTTGTCAGTGAAGAAGGAGGCAAAATCATTGCACGCCCTGGTGGATAGAAATTCAGAGGCTACTGACACTGGGGGGTTAGTTAGTCTGTCGACGGTAGCAAACAAGGCACGTGCGTTGTTTTTGTTTTTGGTAATGATGTCAGAGAAGAAAACTATAGTGGGAGATTATGTCATTACCCCTGCATCTGTACTGTTTGTGTCTATTTATTTTGCACATATACCATCCCCTGTTAAAATAAGTAACCAGTATAGGAAGAATTTGGTGCCAGGTCATGACCGTGAGCTGGTTGGGTTCTGTAGGTGAACAAAGGAAGGATATCCCCCTTTATTTTGTCTCAGAAGAGGCCATTGAATTTCGTTTCCTATTCCTCTAAAGTTTAAACGACTTATGTATTTACATAATGCTGATTCCTATGTTGTTATGTGTCACAGTGTTATGTGTCATAGAATTCCACATAATGCATGTCATATTACGAATAGTTGTTTAATTTTCCTTTACCAATTATTTTAAGTTGTTAATGCATGTAAATTCATAAATATACCGCTTGTTTCTCTTTTTGTGCATGGTACTTCTCCTTTTGCCGAGTACACCTGTCCTTTCCCTGGTGGCATCCATATATCTTGGTGCCCACGAGTTGGAATGGCACCCCATCATATGGTACACATTTCAACTGCCAGTATATCTTTTTCCCTGGTGAAGGCTGCACGTCTGTATTGAAACATTTGTGACAAAAATACACATTTTATCCATAAAAGATGTATTAACACTGGTCAGTTTAGATTTGGAAAGACACTCGGAATTTGAAATGTCTTAAGTAACTTTACGCCTGATAATTCAACCTGTTGCTGAATGTACAGTAAAGTTTCACGTATTTTTCGCTTTTATCAATCTATGGGTTATGTAGAAAGCTGAAACTACCAACCTATAATTCAGTTGTTGTAGGCATTAAAACACAGAACACCAAAATAAACATTTTAGTGGTGTGAACGCTCGTGAACTGTCAACAGGAGGGCGGGGGAGCCTCGCTGCGGGAAAACTGTGGACCTCTGTCAGCGCAACTTAAATTATGCCGTTTAAAAGATGAATAAATTCACGGCTCGAACCGAGCCGTTCTGTGCCCCGTCTTATATATGTAATACTTATACTTATATACTTATACTTATATATTATTATACTTATATACTTAGGCCTATATAGGGCCTACTTAATATTTGATTACTGACACAATGTAGGCTACTTGGTCATCGTTGTTTCTTCAATTTCCGATCTAACTTTACAAACTTACTATTTTCCCCGAAAACCTGTTCCTTTTTGTACACAATATACTTTGTGATCGTTGTTTCTTCAACGTCTGCTAACGCTTCCTCGAAATCCTTCAGTGTTTGAAAGATTTTATGTGAAAGCATCCTGTTTGTTGCGCGTTGGCATCCTTGACAGACTTGTCTGTTGGAGCGCGAGCGCAACAAAAGTTGCCGTCTCATCCACGACCACTATTACGTCACTTCCGCCGCATAAAACCCAGGAGGTATACGATCTAGCACTAACCCTGTCTACACCAGCTGCAGTTGGAGGAGCAGAGACACCATCCTGGATACACTTGACTGTGGAGCTATTCAGGCCTAAATGCAGAAACTCGACTCTGCTGTGGTGAAGTCTGGCTTCAAAGGGAGGTGTCACCAATAGGGCCACTTGTCTCAAACCAGTGAAGAAATCAGCAGAACCCAGCAGAACTAGAGAGTGACTGTTCGCAGGAGAACAAGTCTGAGCGACAGAAACTGGCACACCATGTACCAGACAGCACATGATAGACCATGGCCCCCCTTCAGGAGACCGGGGCTGTGGTTTAGGGCAGGGGTTCCCAACCTTTATTGTGCCAAGGACCGGTAGATACATTAAAAAAAAATCGCGGACCGGTTGTCAATTTTAACTGATTTTAATATTTACTCACCACCAGCAGGTAGCAACAGAGGCTAATTGTATGTAACAGCCTGAACAAATACTAGAACAATATGCATCCAAAAAATATTAACAAAGTTTAAAAAAGAACCGGTGTTGTTTTTTGGTTTTTCGGAAAACCAAAAAACCGACGTTATTCAGTTTTTAAACCAAAACGGGAAAACAGATAAATCAACGTTTTGGTTTTGTTTGTATGATTTACGGATAATCCAGTGAATGCTGTGAAAACGAGGAGAAGGTGCATTATGAAGGAGATGTCCGGTCGCCAGGGTGTGTGTGTGTGTGTGTGTGTGTGTGTGTGTGTGTGTGTGTGTGTGTGTGTGTGTGTGTGTGTGTGTGTGTGTGTGTGTGTGTGTGTGTGTGTGTGTGTGTGTGTGTGTGTGTGTGTGTGTGACACTGGCATTTGTTTTCAGAAGATATTATGATAGTGTCGTTCGTTCCGGTGCACTCCCGACAGTTTAGCACTACATCGAGATTAAGATTAAACTAATTTATTTTGGGAACAGCCGCATATATGCCGGTGTCGGACAGACACAAACACACCGAACACACAGAGCTGAGCTGAGCTGAGCAGAGCACATACACACACATGCGCCTTGGTGACTGACTGGACATCTCCTTCATAAAACTAATAAAAAGGGGAGTAATCGGGCAGTTCGATGTATGTAGATGTGTGTGTGGTTAACACGGAGCAGCCTGCAGTCACTCTTAAACTGTTCTGATTAAATTAAACACAGCGAAGGCGGTGCGTAAAAAGGCACAGCTTTTTACCGAGTATACGTCCCGCCGCCTCCTGATGCTGCAGCCAAATCATGAAGGGAAGGAGGGTTTCCTTCTATAAAACAGCTGCGGGCAGCAGATACCGTGAGAGTCCCGGACATTAATCCATAGATCAAGGCAGACTGGTTTACTCTCCTGTTTTGCCAATCCGGTGCTTAAACAAATAGCTCTACACCCCTGGCCGACATGTCCTTAAAATGAAGTCCGAGTTTGAAATATATCTCAAATAATGTATGCACCACCATTTCCCCACATAAACATAACAGTCTGCAATCAAACGGTTGTCTCCTGTGCGCTCCTCTTCCTACTTGGCGCACCGGTAACATGCTCGTGCGCACAAGAGGCTGAGACCTTATAGGCTGAGCCGCCGAATCCCTCGGAACATCATAAAAGCCATTTTCAACGGTTTTCTGGTGAAAGATTAACTAGCTACTGGATGAAATAATATGACTGGTGGCATAGGTGCGAAAATTATATATATATATTTATAATTCTGCAAATATTACGATAAACTCACAGCTATTTCGCGGCCCGGCAGTAACACCTCCGCGGCCCGGTACCGGTCCGCGGACCGGGGGTTGGGAACCCCTGGTTTAGGGGAATTCATGCATCTTTTCAGCTATAGCCCTTTTGATAGTAAAACCATTATTATTGGGGGACACTGAGACCCTAAGACAGCGAAAAACTTACATTTGAAACCAATACCGAGACGCCATCCATAGCAACTAACAAATCAGAGTCAAGAGAAGAATCGTTAAATTGCCCAGCCGAGATGTTTGTTTGTAGCCTTTATTTAACCAGGTTAAAAAATCCCATTGAGATCAACGATCTCTTTTTCAAGGGAGACCTGCAATCACCTGAGATCACAACATGATGGACATCAAACTTTAAGGCTAGAAGACCCGAGGAAAAGGACCCCAGGGGTTCCTAGCACCCTAGGCACCACCTGCTTATCCCTAACAATACAGCCCCAGATTGCACAGTGAAAGGAGGCCTTACATCCCTTTCAGAAGAATTGACTGAGAACACAGGAATCGATGATCCCTCGTTTGAAAAATGGAAGAATCTGGCCCTGTCCCGATTCACATCCCTACTATCTACCAGACTCACTGAAACAGCACTCACTAAACAGACCTAGTGCAGTACCAGCCCTTGCCTCAACAGGACGCACCCAGCGATGATGACGGAGGGAAAGGGGGATCGGCCGACTCCTCCCCTGGCTGTGAGCTTTCACTCATGGCCTTGACTGACGAAGCAGAAAACATTGGACTATAACGGCATAAGGACTCACATGAAGAAGTGAACCATCCGATTGAAATTGAAACATTTAAATTGTTATGTCTTACATTTATGCTGAGCTAATTGATTGAACTTTATTTTTGGCGTTTTATGCCTTACATTTGAACATTTTGTATTTTCAATTAAGTTTTATACTGAGTATAAACAGGAGGGTTATGTTGGGAAAATACTGAATGTTCCTTTTATATCAGAGTAGCACCTGATAACAGAGGCCCTACGTAGCTGTGTACGTAGCCGGATGTATGACTACATGGATGACGCTCATGAGACACTGTGTTGAAGTTAAGATAGCTATGTTCCTAAGATTGGCATGATGACACAGCCCCTAGAGAGATAGGCATATGACTGTCATGTGTAATGCTTACGCAGGCCTTAGCTAATCTTAACTAATGTCAGAATACTGCTTTGAACCAGTATTCCTCCATCTTGTTGACTGTAACACCCTCTCTTGTATATAAAGCATATCAAGGACTCTACTCTGGGAACTATTTGTCCCACGCAGCCTCTGTGTGTGCGGACTACTTCCATTCTTGCAAGGATAATAAATACATGTATCTTGAGATTGAAGATCAAGCCGGTGACCAGTGATATTTTTTCTAACACTCTGTAACAGTAAAAGTACTAACACTACACTGTATTAATACTCTGTTACAGTAAAAGTACTAACACTACACTGTATTAATACTCTGTTACAGTGAAAGTACTAACACTACACTGTATTAATACTCTGTTACAGTGAAAGTACTAACACTACACTGTATTAATACTCTGTTACAGTAAAAGTACTAACACTACACTGTATTTATACTCTGTTACAGTGAAAGTACTAACACTACACTGTATTAATACTCTGTTACAGTAAAAGTACTAACACTACACTGTATTAATACTCTGTTACAGTAAAAGTACTAACACTACACTGTATTTATACTCTGTTACAGTGAAAGTACTAACACTACACTGTATTAATACTCTGTTACAGTAAAAGTACTAACACTACACTGTATTTATACTCTGTTACAGTAAAAGTACTAACACTACACTGTATTAATACTCTGTTACAGTGAAAGTACTAACATTACACTGTATTAATATTCAGTTACAGTACACTGTAAAGGAACTCTGTGACGCGTTGTTTATAAATCACGGAAGGAGAGGGATGGGTTCAAAAACAAAATAGAGTTTATTCCAAAAAGTCAGCCACTTAGGCAAACAACAGAAAACAAACACAGTCTTCCTTTATTCTGGGAGGTGTTGTAATCGGTCCGTCCTCTCAGGACCCGGCCTACTGCAAGAGGGACCGGAACCAGGTTACCAGAGTGCTCTCATGTAGTGACTTATTACCTGATCCGATCAGCTGTCTGGCCCCCACTCCCATGTCTCCATCAGCCGGCGCACTAACAAGGTTCAAGGTTCAAGGCTTTTATTAGTCATATGTGCACAGCTGGCGATGAAAATCTGAGGTCACAGGCTCCTCCAACAGAGCAACACAATAACACAGATCAACAGAAAAAAAATTGTGCAAGTAAATACAAAAGGAAAAATAGTAAAAAAGTGAAATAGTACAAGTGATTGGATTTGATATATTAGATACATCATTCCCAAGTAGCAGCCAGATGAATGTTATGATGTTGTTTCAAAAGTTCATACTCTTTATGACTTTTGAATATGTTGTGTGTCTTTTCCTGACTGTGTGCACGGCAGTAATCTGTTAATTATTAATGGTAGCACTGAGGTGTGTGTTGTGTGTGTTGTGTTGTGTAGTGTGTGTTGTGTGTTGTGTGTTGTGTAGTGTGTGTTTTGTAGTGTGTGTTTTGTAGTGTGTGTTGTGTAGTGTGTGTTTTGTAGTGTGTGTTGTGTAGTGTGTGTTTTGTAGTGTGTGTTTGATGTATTTTCTTCCGAAGCTTTGGATTAATTTCTCTAACTGGTGGAGGGTTTGGTTCAGACGAGTGGGTTTGAGTTTTGTCTTCTCATTAAAAAATAAAAATCGCACTGGTGATTTTCTGAAGACACTGAAACTAGAAGTTCCCCTCCTCCATCTCATGATGACACAGATTAATTATATTACCCAACAGGGCCTCTCGACTACATAAAGACAGGTGGTGGCAGGTGGGGTTTATCTTCAGTCTCTAGCTGTACTTTGTCTGCTGTAATAGATCCTCCTCAGAGGAGAGCCAGCTGATCATGGAGGCTGAATGGAACAGGAGGGGAAGTTACTTTAACTTTGTAAGGAAGGAGCATCTGAAGCTGGATGATTTGAGAAAGAGAAAGGGCTCAGGAAACAATTACCTCTTTAAAAATGAAATAATCCCAGAATACCCACGACCAGAGATCCATGTGAGCCATCTGAAGCACGACACAGACAGAGACGGTTTGGAAGGCATCACGAAGTCCGGAGGCTTCAAAGGAAAACAAGGCCTGGTGTGGTGGGGTCTGGTTGTGGGGGGGGAGGAACTCAGATCAGCTGAGCAGCGCCTCCTCCAGGAAACATACCCGGACCGAACAGAGCAGCAGGTCCAGGATCAGCAGAGCTTCCTGGGGGAGTTTGCCTCCTCGCCGGCCTTCAAGAAGAGCTCCAGGCTGGGATCGTACCGCTTCACCTTCTCCGTTCAGGAGCTGCTGGAGGCCTACAGTCGGCAGGTACTGAGGTGTAGGACTCATAATGCTGACTCATGTCAGGGTTTAGGACTCATAATGCTGACTCACATCAGGGTTTAGGACTCATAATGCTGACTCATGTCAGGGTTCAGGACTCATAATGCTGACTCATGTCAGGGTTTAGGACTCATAATGCTGACTCAGGTCAGGGTTTAGGACTCATAATGCTGACTCATGTCAGGGTTTAGGACTCATAATGCTGACTCATGTCAGGGTTCAGGACTCATAATGCTGACTCATGTCAGGGTTTAGGACTCATAATGCTGACTCAGGTCAGGGTTTAGGACTCATAATGCTGACTCATGTCAGGGTTTAGGACTCATAATGCTGACTCATGTCAGGGTTCAGGACTCATAATGCTGACTCATGTCAGGGTTCAGGACTCATAATGCTGACTCATGTCAGGGTTTAGGACTCATAATGCTGACTCATGTCAGGGTTCAGGACTCATAATGCTGACTCATGTCAGGGTGTAGGACTCATAATGCTGACTCATGTCAGGGTGTAGGACTCATAATGCTGACTCATGTCAGGGTGTAGGACTCATAATGCCATTCCATTAATATAAGTTTATCATTTTGTTGAATGATTTTTCCACGTGATTCTGTGATTCTGTGTAAAAGCTCTTCTTCTCTCTCCAGTTTTGCGGCGGTGAGCAGCCCCTCATGCGGGTGTATGAGACCCACCTGTACAAACAGGAAGTGATGTACGCGGTGCTGGTCCACAGTCCGGCCAATCAGGAGCAGTTCTCAGAATATCCTCTTCTGTCCGACGACCCAAACGCTGTCTGCTGCTACAGAGATGGCCGCTTCATCTGGAGGCCTGAGGCCATGTGTGAAACTCACAGGTGAGAAAACAACAATGACAGGTAACCTGGGAGGGACAACAAGGAAATGAGTTATGGATTATGCTTCCTGTCTCTCTGTCAGATTTGTGTTGTCCCGGAACGATGAGACTCAGCAGATGGAGGCTGTGAATAGGAAGGATCTTGGCTACAGACCTTATGAGTTCTACGTCTGGGATAATGTGGGCATCGCTCTGCATGTGGAGGAGGACAAGGTGATCACTTCCTCTTTGTCTTCTTGTCCACAGCTCAGCGTCAGGCTTTTCTCTACATTTCATATAATTATATATTTCCAGGATAACTTTGTAGGACTGATCAGAGTGGATCTGGTCCGTCTTCTTCAAGGACTCGTTTCAGAGTTTGATCTCAGCTCCTTTTCTCAGAAGCACCACGGCCATGTTATTAAGGAAATACAAAATATCCCAAAAAAGTGAAACATGTCGAGAAGAAAATGTGTAAAAGGAAAGAAAAAATCCCCCAAAATATCTTATAACGAAAGAATACTTGAAAAACCTTGAAAAACCTCTGAAAAACAATTTTTAAAGATAAATAACAGTCAGAAAAATGTGAATAACATTTTTAAACTAAATGGAAAAAATTCCACATAAATGTATATATAGAAATATAGAAATGTGGAAAAACTATATATATATTTATATATATATATATATGTGACAATGTAAAGGGCTTTCAATCGATTAAATATGTAATTGAAATGTATTCATTGGGATTTCCGTAGTTTCTAAATGTTTTAAAGTGAAATCTTTCAGGTTCAGAAAAAGTGCACGCGTTAAAAAAGTGAAAGTTGTTTTATTAACACATTGACTTTTATCGTCCTAATATTTATTCATAAATAATATGATCTAAAAAGGATTGTTAAGTGACGTGTTCCCAGAGGCTCATGGGAGTTGTAGTTCATGATGGGGTCCATGTTGCTGAATCTGAGCTCTTCCTGTTTCAGCTGCTGGAGTTCGGTCCGGTCCGACTGAGAGAGAAACTGAAGTTCTGCGAAGGAGAAAAACTTCCCCACGCTCCGGACGAGTTTGATGACTTCCCGTTAGCCGAGGTGACTGTTCGGAGTCTCTGGCCTGAAGACCCCTCCCCACTGGAGAGAGATGAAGAGCAGGACATTAATGAAGCAGAATAGATGAATCAGAGTTTAGATAAGCACATCCTGCCTTCACTGAACTAACATTACATTCAGAGTTGGAGCTAAATATTGGTTTATCTTATTTTATAAGTAAACATTTATTTTCTGGCCGTTTTAGTTTTAGTGAATGAATCATTATTTATCGTAACAATTTTAGTTGCAGTAGTTCTGCTTTTATTTTGAAGGAGGTGTGGGCTCCTGGTTGTTAAGGAATAATTTTTCTAGATATCTAACCTTTTGCTCTGTGACGTTTTATGATCTACTCTGACGTCTGTTATCTCCTTTAAGGAAAGGCCTTGGTGCCATATGTGTTGTTGTCACCAGTTTGTGACCGGTCAACTTGTCTGGCACGAAGGGTACTTGTTGTGAGAACACTGAGCCACTTCTTTATCGGTGTTTGTGGACTCTAAGATGTGAAATCTTCGAGGCCATGAGTGTCGGACGCAGGTGGCTCAGTGTTCCCAGCTGTTTAGTCTACTCCTTCAGAGATGTTGATTTCTCTCTGTGAACCAGTTAAAAGGTCTAGCATAGAGAGAGGCTCTTCAGAATTGACGTGGCAACTCTACCGTGAGAATCAGAACCTCTGACTCTTTGATTTGTGATGTGAATCCTCCGGCCGATACTCTGAATAAACCCATCAGTGTTTGACATCAAAAGTTCCAACTCTCACCGTGTCTCCTTCCTGAGTCGGTGACTCCATGCATTGCTACACAGAAGTTTCCGCCACACTGGTGATTAGTATATATTGATCACAGGTGGGTGGGGGGGGGGGGACGCACCAGTTTTAGCGTGTGGTTTTCTACAAGGAGGCCAGAGAGGGAGAAAGGTGAAAATCATTGATCTCTGTATTTTATTGGAAAACTACAATAAACGGATGAAAGGATTTTCTGCCTGGACATTGGACTTTATTCCCTGCATGAGATTTGCTTTCTGGGCCCAGCGGCAGTTTGAGTTTAAGTTAGTTTATTATCATAATTCTGAGAAAAAAGTCATATTTAAAATAAAAAGTTAAAACAAAAAGTCATAATTCTGAGAAAAAAGTCAACTCGGCTAACAGCTGTAAACTCTGTAACAGATTTAGAAAATGTTTTCCCAATAAAGTTTCATCCGTAATAATATTTATTAATTTGTTTATAATATTAGTTTTATGAATCTAATCCTGGAGAGTCGTTAAAGCTTCACGTACTGCTCTACGAGTACATCTAATACAGAATATATCATTTTATAGTCAAATAGTAAACGTCCCCTTCACCTCAGTTTGTTGACTTGATGTTTGTATTTGTTTACTCTCTGACGCAGATACAGATTTTGTTGATGATTTGAATATGTTGTTACCTGGCAACAACCGGTCCATGTGACGTTAGCTGATTAGGTGTTCCCTGACCTGATCTTACTCATAATGATGACGTTGAGCTGCCTTTAGGGAGTGTTTCTCCCGGCCCATTGATAATACCTGACTAAGTATTCCCTGATCTTACTAACAATGATGCTGTGAAGGCTCCTGGTCGCTCGGGCTGCTGGGGCCTGTGTGAGGGAGTGATTCTCCCGGCCCCCCAATGATGCTGATGATTGCATGGAGTGAACTGTGTTCTGAGGCCTTCTAGTTAAGAGGAAGAAGATGGGCCGTTATTGAAATTCAGTTTTCCACTCTGCTATACACATGCATCGCAACCGAGTGTGAAGCGGCTGGGATGAGGATCAGCACCTCCAAATCTGAGGCCATGGTTCTGGAAACCGATGGACTGTCCACTCCAAGTAGGGAATGAGTCCTTACCCCAAGTGAAGGAGCTCAAGTATCTCGGGGTCTTGTTCTCGAGTGAGGGAACAATGGAGCGTGAGATGGGCCGGAGAATCGGAGCAGCGGGAGCGGTACTGCAGTCGCTTTACCGCACCGTGTGACGAAAAGAGAGCTGAGCCAGAAGGCAAAGCTCTCTGTCTACCGGGCCATCTTCGTTCCTACCCTCACCTATGGTCATGAAGGATGGGTCATGACCCAAAGAACGAGATTGCGGATACAAGCGGCCGAGATGGGTTTTCTCCGCAGGGTGGCTGGCGTCTCCCTTAGGGATAAGGTGAGAGGTTCAGTCATCCGGGAGGGACTCGGAGTTGAACCGCTCCTCCTTCGCGTCGAAAGGAGCCAGTTGAGGTGGTTCGGGCACCTAGTAAGGATGCCACCTGGGCGCCTCTCTAGGGAGGTGTTCCAGGCACGTCCAGCTGGGAGGAGACCGAGGGGTAGACCTAGGACCAGGTGGAGGGATTATATCTCTTCGCTGGCCTGGGAGCGCCTTGGGGTCCCCCAGTCAGAGCTGGTTGATGGGAGAGGAACGTTTGGGGCTCTCTGCTGGAGCTGCTACCTCCACGACCCGACCACGGATAAGCGGGAGAAGATGGATGGAAATACACATGCATCGACGGGGGGGGGGGGGGGGGGGGGGGGGGGGGGGGGACTGTGGCGTGCTCAATTGCGCCTCATTTGCTCATAAACTGAAGTGTGCCACAGTTGTGCTTCAGATGAGGCCCCTGGCAGTCTGCGTGATCTGCGTGTAGAGAGGGGCGGGCCTGCTTAAGGGCACCTCGGCAGTGGCCCAGGAGGGGAACTGGGTCCTCTCCAGTACCAATCCACACTCCTAGTTGAGCGTGAGTTAAGAGATTCAAAGTGAGAGAAGCATTGCATGAGATGAAGTATTCCTCTGGAGAAGAGGATACAATATTTACACTGCCGCCGGTTATATACACGACTTACCAGGAATAGGTTAAGGCATCTTTGATTAGCCAGCAGTGTGAGACTGAGAGATGCCTTGGACTGATAACATAATGCTTGATCACATGACCATAAGCCATAGCCTTGATACGTCATTGTTTACGTCTAGGATCCTTTATTTTTATTTGTTGGTTTTGAGTTTGCCGTGGATGCCCTGCGAAAGTTGGAGACGTATGAGGAGGATGACGATCCCGCCCGGGTGCGATATCTCGGTTAGAGACTTGATAGCACTGAAAGCAGCACATAATGTAAAACGGACTATTGATTAATGCCAGGTGAAGTGCCATCTATGAAGTACAAAATGTGAGCATGTAATCAGAAGTCATTGAAGTGTGTGATAGATGCCAGCTTGAAAAAGTAGTACATTGCGGGTTTGAGAGCCGTGATGAAGTTATGCAGGAGATAAGCATAACGTTATAAAACCAAGTACTTACCGGACAGACATTAGATGAACCGTTATGAGAAAGAGAGGTGCTGATTTATGAATATTGTAATACAATGAAGGTATTTTGCAGATGATTAAAACGTACACTGAGTGAGTGACTAATTGCTGTGGGATAGACTTACACTGTTAAGACTATATTTAGCATTGAATTGTTAATATTATATCTATTCCTTGATATGCTTTGACGTAATAGTGTGCACTGAGACGTTAGCTGAGGTCTACTACTGGAGTATCAGATCGAGGGGATCGTATGATGATAGAGCAAGAGCATGGTATGCTGGACACTACCACCAGTTATATGCATGAAAGTATGTAGGACAATCCGTGCATACTGTCTTTCTATTTATTTAATTTATTTATTATTATTATTAGATAACCCAAGAGAGAGGAGGGGTGAGTGAGCCATGAGGGGTAGTAATAGGCCTCGACTCCTCCATCAGCTGATGGAGGAGGCCTCGACTCTGTTCTGATGCCGGATCGGCTCGTTTCACTTACGCCGAGACGGCCGGATTGTACCCGTGTTTCTGCCGATGGAGGTCTTCTCCTCTCGCTCTTGAGAGGTTGCTGAGGCTTAGAGATGAGTATCTTTACCCGATGCCGAACTGGCTGCACATGGACGTTGTTGAGCATCAGAGCATTATGGAGACCCGGTTTAACCACGCACTGTTTCTTTAATGATGGCTGCGAGGGCAGGACGAGACTGATATCTGCTACGAGGATCTGGAAACAGGTACGACTGAAATCACAGCTGACTGCAGGAGAGAGGAGAACCATTTTAAAGTTTGGCTGCAGAACGGTGATTGGCTGCTGGAGAATGAGGTGAAATGTAATAGGTTAAAGAGAACGCCCGTGATGAGCTGATTATAAGCAGCTGCGGAGTGATGAATATATAACGGAAGTTACGTATTGTAACTCCAGCTTCTATGAGTATAGGCGTAGCCCTCTAAGGCTATCGCTATTGGGTAATCCCCTGCGCACCCGCGCAGCACTGAAACACTTGTCTTCCACGCCCGCCCGCGAGGTGGGCCCCACCTACGGACTCACTTCCGTATAAATAGGAAGGAGGCCCGACAATCTGCTCCCACACAAACAGATTTTCTTCAGCTATTCGTGGAGCCAGTGGGGCCCAGCACTTAGAGGGCTACGCCTATACTCATAGAAGCTGGGTTACATAGTACGTAACGGGTGCATAAGGGATAACCCAATAGCGATAAACTTAGAGGGCGAAGCCTTTACGAAATAGAACCAGTCTTCCTGAAAGAACTTGCGCTGAGCTTCATTTAAACTGCATATCATGTCTTTATTTTGCTATGTTTATAAATGTCATGTTCTTAAATGTTGTATGTGAGGGACTACGGATGGAAACTAGCTCAAAGCTAAAATGAAATGTTCATCAATGTGCACTGTCCCTCTTCAAATAAACGATTACATGAAAAATGAAATGAAATGAAACTGTTTGCTTACAAAATGCTTCTGCTGGTCTTTTATGGGTAAATACTAAAGTGTAATTATTTTATGAATTATAATTGTTTATTTTACAGTGTAGGATATGTGATTGATAATTAAAATATATAACCAAAAATATTAATATTTCTGAATTTCAACCTTTTTTATATACCATGTCTTGGGAAATAAATCAAATTTATAAAATATTGTTATAAATATTAATCCAATATTAATACACTTTTTTTATCAAACATCAGTCCTGATCAAAACCACTAAATATAACATTATGTTGTATTATTTTAAGCTTTGAATACCATTTAGTTTACTGATCAAAGCAGCTGAAATGTAGATGAAACAGACATGTCTCTCGTGAATCAGAGTTTCAGAAGGTTACCCTCCACAGAATACAGATCATATTTATATCCCTGATGTGCCGATAACTGATCAGCGTCACTCTTTATTTAACTTCCTGTTTTCTATTTACATCGTGACTCCTGTGAGCCGCTTCATTCTGCAGCCAAGTGAGGGGCGGGACATCTGTGAGCTGGTTGACCAATCACAACAGAGCCTGGCCAGCTAACCAATCAGAGCAGACTGGGCTCTTAGGGAACTACGTTTTTACTTCATATTTTCTTTCCTCATTAATTTGAGTTTTCTATTTGTGTTGTTGATCACAATGTACCACTTTTTTCATATAATATTCTCATGATAATGCAATTATAATTAATTTAAAGGTGGGGTAGGTAAGTTTGAGAAACCGGCTCGAGATCGCTAGAATTGGAAAATACACAACCGGAAAAAATCTGCCGCTTCCTTACAGAGCCCCTCCTCCAACACACACGAATGCGCACATGACCAATGAGGGCACGAGATAAGTTTGTGCACAGATGGAAGGCTGACAGGCAGGTAGGCCATCCAGTTATTTTAGCCGGGCCGGCTCAGATGATTGGTCGTGCTTTTTACAGTACTACGGCTTCCACTGATGATATTTTTTAATGGATTTTTTGTCAAAGCACTTCAGATATTCATTGCTATCGGGATGTTAAGAGCATTCCATGGAATATAACAAAAAGTGTATCTCGAGCCGGTTTCTCAAACTTACCTACCCCACCTTTAATACTGACTTGTTTTTTTTAATGTTACTACCTTTACCTCGTCTGCATTGTCTTATTTTAATGTTTTTATTTGACCTGGAAATGGCCCTAACGAGCCACCATACTACAGAGTTGAATCACATCTCAAAGAGTCAAATGAAATGTTGGAGGACAGACGACGGGACGCTGGAGTTTCACTTGATTTTAATTATTTCTTAAAAACTCATTACATACAAGCTTTAAATTAATTGTCACCCCCCAAAACACACATTGAGCCCCGTGAAGCCGGACAAACTGTACGGTTTGATGACGCGATGTTTTCTACTCATTCTCTTCTACACATGTTTATGTAGAAGAGACATGAAGAGGAGGATTTAAAATAATAGGTGACCTTTAAGGAACTTTGTGGCTTCACAGCATGTTAGTTTGTGAGTTCTCTTCACGGTAACTTGTTCCTTTGGGGTGAATGTATATTCCCCATGTTCAGTATGCACATGTGGAATTGAAATGTCCATGTTTACAGGAATAAAACTCACAAACTAATGAAACTCAAACGCTGCTCTGAGGCCGTGCGGAGGATCTGATCATACGGTATCGGCTGGAATGCATTTCTAGAACCGCACAGTGTTGTCCAGCTAGAGTTCAAACCAGAGCCCAAAACTAAAGGTACGTTCACAGCGGACGCAAAGCCAATTGTTTGCGCGTCGTGATTACATAATAAGAAGTCAATGCAAAGCCGCACATAGATGCAAATTTAGTTCAATTTTGAAACGAGTAAAACTTGTAAAGCGATGCAAATCTTTGCCTGGCGTCCGGTGTGAACGCACCATAACTCTCTAAATCTAGAATATATATAAATCCATTAAAACCCTGCCGTTTGTATCCATTCAAACTGCTGTAACTTAAAAACCACAAGACTAGAAAAGAAAACACAACTAAAACAATTAAATAATATTAGGTTCAAAGACCAAAAAACCCTCAAAAATACCCAACTAAAAACCCACAAATCTCAAAAGAACTAAACTCAGACCGGAAGACATGCTGTTATCCCGGTTCATTCTCTTTGCATATAGACTGTTCTTGCTCTATTTCTGTGTTATTGTGTTGCTCTGTGGGAGGAGCCTGTGGCCTCAGATTATCATTGACATATCTACACTGTAGCTCTGAACACATGATGATAAAAGCCTTGAAATCTTGAATCTACAGCAGGACGCAGGACTTCTTGGTGGCGGCAGGTGTTGGGTTCAGGTACGCCTTCACGGCCTCGGAGAACACCTCCTTGATGCCGTCCTGGTTCAATGCCGAGCACTCCAGGTAGCGCATGGCGTGGATCTGCTTGGCGAGTGCCGCCCCCTGCTGGTGGCTCACAGGAAGCTGGCTCTGCTCCTTCAGCTTCCTCTGGGTCTCGCCGTCCTCCCGCAGGTCGCTCTTCGTTCCCACCAGGAGGATGGGCACGTCGGGGCAGTGGTGAGACACCTGAGGCAGGAGGTCAGAGGTCAATCAATACAGAACAACACTAATCAGAAATATTTAGGCTTCTTTTGGAGAGAAAGAAATTGATTGATTGCCGTTTATATCCAATAAACCCTGCTGTTTAAATTCATTAAAACGTCGCTGTTTACATCCATTAAAACTACTGTTTACATCCATTAAAACTACTGTTTACATCCATTAAAACTACTGTTTACATCCATTAAAACTGTTGTTTACATCCTTTAAAACCCTGCCGTTTACATCCATTAAAACTACTGTTTACATCCATTAAAACTACTGTTTACATCCATTAAACTGTTGTTTACATCCTTTAAAACCCTGCCGTTTACATCCATTAAAACTACTGTTTACATCCTTTAAAACTACTGTTTACATCCATTAAAACTACTGTTTACATCCATTAAAACTACTGTTTACATCCATTAAAACTACTGTTTACATCCATTAAAACTGTTGTTTACATCCATTAAAACTGTTGTTTACATCCATTGAAACCCTGTCATTTACTTCCATTAAAACCCTGCTGTTTACTGTTTACATCCATTAAACTCATCTGTTTACATCCACTAAACCCCTGTTTGAATGAATCGCTGCCTGTGATTGGCTCCCTGTTGCCGGGCAGATTTGGCCTCTGACCTCGGGGTGCCACTTGTGCTTGATGTTCTCGTAGGAGGCGGGGCTTGAGATGGAGAAGCAGATGATGAAGACGTGGGTCTGCGGGTAGGAGAGCGTCCTCAGTCGGTCGTACTCCTCCTGGCCCGCCGTGTCCCACAGGTTCAGACTCACCATGCGCCCGTCCACCGTCACCTGAACGCACCACAGGTACACACAGGTACACACAGGTAAACACAGGTACACACAGGTCAACACACTTCAACACAGGTACACACAGGTCAACACAGGTACACACAGGTCAACACAGGTCAACACAGGTCATCACAGGTCAACACAGGTACACACAGGTCAACACAGGTCAACACAGGTCATCACAGGTCATCACAGGTCAACACAGGTCATCACAGGTCAACACAGGTCAACACAGGTCAACACAGGTCATCACAGGTCAACACAGGTCAACACAGGTCATCACAGGTCAACACAGGAAACACAGGAAACACAGGTAAACAGTCTCATAATCCACACATGCACACAGAAGGATCCACACTTGTGTTTTTCAATGCACACACACATGTGTGTTCTGTTTCATATTCATGTAAATAAAATCCAAATACAGAAAAAAGTTGTACATATGTATATCCTGAGATTAGCGCCTGCAGGCTCCATGGACCTGTCAGCTCCGGACAGCGCAAAATGCGTATATGAAGCGCTACGTCATGAACGCAATAAATCATACCCTCGCTCATGTGATTGAATGGAGGAGACATCTGATTGGCTATAGATAGAACAAATTACAAGTACGAACCGGGTGTCAGGGGAGTCTCAAAAAACCCACACACGACTGCACAGCATGCAGAGAAAGCGGTTTGTGTTGCAGGTTCAGAGTTTTAAAAGGAAAACAAATGTGTGGATCAAAAATACATATGTAAAACTTTTTTCTGTGTTTGGATTTTATTTACATTTGATCACATGTGTGTGTGTGTGCATTGAAAAACACAAGTGTGGATCCTTCTGTGTGTATGTGTGTATTATGAGACTGTTCTGAGCCCATAAAACACAGGTCACCACAGGGAAACACAGGTAAGACATTTGGGAGGAAAAAACACAACAAAAATCAAACACAAATGCAAAAACACCGAAATCAACAAAGATCTACAAAAAAACAGCAACAAACACAAAATTATAAAGAAAAATATGTGTGTGTGTGTGTGTGTGTGTGTGTGTGTGTGTGTGTGTGTGTGTGTGTGTGTGTGTGTGTGTGTGTGTGTGTGTGTGTGTGTGTGTGTGTGTGTGTGTGTGTGTGTGTGTGTGTGTGTGTGTGTGTGTGTGTGTGTGTGTGTGTGTGTGTGTGTGTGTGTGTGTGTGTGTGTGTGTGTACCTGGCTGCTGTAGTTGTCGAACACGGTGGGGATGTACTCTTTAGGAAAGGCTCCGGTTGTGTATGAGATCAAGAGGCAGGTCTTCCCCACGGCTCCGTCTCCGACCACCACGCACTTCACGCTTTGCATGACGACCTGGGGGGGGGGGCACCTCACACCTCACACCTGCAGCAGATACAAGACGACTGAAACACAACACAACTCCAAACACAACACAACTCCAAACACAACACAACTCCTAAACAACTGAAACACAAAAAGACCCAAAATAACTCGACTATACTACAACTATAAAAACTCTGTCCAAAGACCAAAATAAACCTCAAAATAACTAAAACTCGACAAACCCTCTAAATGACCAAAAAACACAAGACTCCAACAAAATGAAAAATATTCGGTCCCAAGAACAAAGAAACAGCATAAAACCACAAAACGAAACAAAAATTCTAGACACAAAAAAACTCTGTCCAAAGATAAAAAATTAACCTGAAAACCTCGAGCACTTCACGCTCTGCATGACGACCTGGGGGGGGGGGGCTGCGACAGATACAAGACAACTGACAAACAACACAATTGCAAAAAAAAAGAACTCTAAGAAACTCAAAAAACAACAAATCTTGGTCCAAAGAAACTCAAAAAAGTGTAACTTTAGAAAATGCTCGAAATGACCAAAAAAAACACAAGACTCCACCAAACAAAAAAAGAAAACACAACTAAAAAATGTTTATAATATTCGAGCAAAAGAACAGAAAGCTCCATAAAACCACCAAACTAAAATAACATACTCCGTCAAAGACCAAAAAAATCTAATCAAACTAAAAAAACAACAAACCTAAAAACACAAAACTGTAAATAAACACAAAAACCCTGGAAACAACCCAAAAACCAAATAATTAAATAAATAAAAACCTCAAAATAAACAAAACTCGACAAACCCTAACCCCAAAATAAACACAACTATAACACAAATATCTCGGTCCAAACACAAAGAGAAAGGCACCAAACTCCAAACTAATACCCAGCTCAAAATATAAAACAACCTAAAAGAAAAAACATAAATCTCCAAAAAAAACTTGAAACCACAGAAAACACAAACCTACAAAAACCTCAAAATGACCAAAAACGACTTCATGACAGTGTCCTAACTGTCATTTAAATGTAAATAATAATGTCAACAATAACGCCCTATTCTCAGTTAGATATGACTTTAGTGCCGATGTTTAACTGTTGGTCTCAGTATCTGTGAGTGTTTCCTTTGTTACCTTTCGGAGCGTCTGATTGGCTGCTGGCTGCGTTTCAGTCTCTTCAGTTACAGGCTGATGGTCTGACGTCCCATGATCCTCCTGGGTGTGGGGGCGGGGGGGGAGAGATATTTGTGTTTATGGAAATCGTGCTGCAAGAGGAAACGGTCTCCAAACAAAACCGAGATGTTATCACACACACACACACACACACACACACACACACACACACACACACACACACACACACACACACACACACACACACACACACACACACACACACACACACACACACACACACACACACACATACACACACACACACACACACACACACACACACACACACACACACATACACACACACACACACACACACTCACACAGTCTAACTTTATTTACATTTGCGTGACAGAAAGAGAAGCAGCTTGTTTCTCTTTTTATGACTCCAGATAACTGACACCATCATCAGAGCTTCGTATCGCCATGGATCACTGAGGGGGGGGGGGACGACGACTGACTAATAACTGTTCTGATAGGAAAGTCGTTCAAAAGAACAAAATCAGGTGCAAAGCTAGAAATAACAGCAGAAGTTTCAGAGGGATGAAGAAAGTGACCAAACTAAGACAGAAAATGACCTCAGAGGAGCAACTCTACAAAGAGACATCCAGGAAGGAGCGAGAGTTTCATGACGCTCCTTCGATACCATAGGATAACACTTTAGTGGTCAGATCCAGTCTGACATGCTCCTTCGATACCATAGGATAACACTTTAGTGGTCAGATCCAGTCTGACATGCTCCTTGCATCCCAGCAGCTCCACGTGGAACATCAACAGACAGACATCAAGACACACGAGAAACAAACAACAAACATGGAACATAACAGCAGGATCAGTGAGAGAAAAGCTGCTCTAACATGCCCCTAACATGCTCTGAGACCCTCTAACATGCTCAAAGACCCTCTAACACGCCCCTAACATGCTCAAAGACCCTCTAACACGCCTCTAACATGCTCAAAGACCCTCTAACACGCCTCTAACATGCTCAAAGACCCTCTAACACGCCCCTAACATGCTCAAAGACCCTCTAACACGCCTCTAACATGCTCAAAGACCCTCTAACACGCCCCTAATATGCTCAAAGACCCTCTAACATGCTCAAAGACCCTCTAACATGCCCCTAATATGCTCAAAGACCCTCTAACATGCTCAAAGACCCTCTAACATGCCCCTAACATGCTCTGAGACCCTCTAACATGCTCAAAGAGCCTTCAGCGTGCATTTGATCTGTAGCTTCACTGAGGACTGACTGCTGCTATTGGCTAGCGCTCCAACACATTGTGAGTGACAGGCTAAGGGGCGGGACATCTCTCAGCTGGTTGAACAATCCCAACAGAGCCGGCCAGCTAACCAATCAGAGCAGACTGGTTTCAGACAGAGGGTGAACAGAGGAGCTGCAGCAGGCAGTGTGAGAAACATAAAGAGCTTTGTGAACATCACAGGAGACGTGTGATATTTATTCTGTGATGTAGATATTATAGATATCCTCTCCTTCTGAACATTACAGCATGTGGAGCTGCTCTGAGTTCCTGTTCCTCTCAGAGCAGCTCAGAGGAATGATTTGAATATGAGAGAGTGTCTCTCTGAGTCTCAGCCCAGACTCCGGGGAGCTCTGAGACCAGCCTCGCCCTCAGCAGCTGATCGCACTAAACTCTTCTAGAACAATCCTGAAATGTTCAAGAAATATCTTTGGAAACACGAAGAAAACAAAAGCATCAAGTGTGGGGGGAATGGGCTGTAATGTAAAGGCTTTAAGGACTCATTCCTGCCCCACTCTGTGATCTGTAGTCCTGGTATGAAGTTAGAAAATGCACAAGAAGTGCACATGAAGAGTTGTGTGTCTGCTGACGCCCTGTGAGAGGAAGAGGAGCAGAAAGAGGAAGCAGAGGCAACCTGAAACACTGGTTGTGTAAAACCTCTTTCCTCTCACAGTGAGGCTCATCGTGTGAATCTGAAACACTTCGCAGCACTTTATTTAAATCCCCCATGAATCATCAGCACACGTTATATAGAAGTTAGAGAACATTGACTTTAACTGGAATGAAATCCACAGAAACATCGGTCACGAGCAGCTGTGACGACCATGTGGTGTCACAACTAGTAACACAGCTAATGCTAACACAGCTAATGCTAACACAGCTAATGCTAACGTAGGTGATGCATTCAGGCTCTTCTATTAGCATTGGGTGAAGGTCACTTATAACCTTATGTGTTCAATGTCATCGTGTAAAATGTAGTTGTTCGGGGGAAACTTGAATAGATTCAGTTGTTTTTACACAAATATTAGAGATACTTTTGACCTGGTTTGACCTCTCACAGAAAGCAGTCTGACGGAGAGTATGTTGGATTCATTGGTTTGTTTTTACCCTGGTATTAAATCAGTATCAAGAATAATGACATTTCACCAGTACTGGTTTTCTAAATGTTGATAATTTGGTGGCAAATGTGAAGTAAAGCTTTGAGATGCAAAGTCAAATTACAGTCACTGACATTTTCCTGCAGCCTTTTCAAAGTAAAGCCTGTCAGAACTGGACGGCACTGTATTGGAAGTGTTGAGTTTCCCTAAAGGTAATTTGACAGTCAAAACAGAACTATAATCGGACATCAGTTCAGAGGAAACGAACATTAAACTGAATGTATTACAAGGAAACATGCAGGACGTGTTGCGTTTCAAAGCAAATGAAATCAAGGACTTTTTAATAAAGCATCAAATCAACCTTAAGAGCTGAGAAAGGAAGACATACATGTGGTCCATAAATAAAGGATGTTCCTGTAATGCTGGGAGGAAAGTCCAGCGTTTCGAGGCCTTGTGGTTTTCTGGTCTTACGTCAGAGTTTCAGGAACTCACAGCTGGTTTCGTCCCGTCAGCTGCGTTCCTTCTTTTTCTGTCTTTTTATTTGTATTTAAACGCTTCAGGAAGTGTCTCCCGACCCACAGAGGAACCGAGACGCTCGGTAAAATTAGAGCCATGAGATTTACAGAACATTTTCTCTTTCTGTCTTTCAGAAATGTGAGAGGAGAGACTTCTGAACGAAGACAGAGGACAGCAGATGGTGGGATTACTGAAAAGAGTATGAGTGCAAACAGGTGGAGAAAACGGGCTCCTGGTAAACAACACAGACGTTCCTCACGTGAAATACAGGCGTACAAATTAAAAAAATATCAGACCAAAAGAGGACAAACACTCAGGAGAAAACTGTGTCTAACTGAGACAGAAATACCAGAGAACATTGGACCAAATCTGGGCTAAATCATCTGAGGAAAAGAGGCCAAACAGGACCAGAACACGTCTAAAGAACCCTGAAGAATATCAGATAAAACCAGAGTGAAACTCACAGGGAAAATTAAGTCAAATCAATGCAGAACATGAAAGATTACTGATGGCCTAAACACGGACTAAATGAATGCCAAGACATTACAGAAACTTGAAACAATACCGGCTCAGATAGAAGATAATATTGGGTTCAAACGGACCAAACTGGGGCTAAAACAACAACTGTTTTCCAACTCCATAGCTGATGTTAGCATGCTAGCATAGTGAGTGTACATACCCAACATCTGAGGCGAAAGCACGGAATAATATACGACCAAATTGTGGCTCAAACATCAGAGAAGATTGAAAAAGAACCATCAAATATTGGGCCTAACCACCAGGTCTAAAATGCCACAGAACATTGGACTGAACCAGGACTCAGAATATCAGACCAAACTTAGGAAAACTCAAAGTGATTTTTGGGTCAAACCAGGAGAAAAACACCAGAAAATGTTGATCTAAATTGGGGCTACAGCTGGGGGTCAAACATCAGAGACTAAGGGACCAAATCACTGTCATCTTGCTAATTATTGATCTATATATCATTCCATTTACTTGTTTATAGACTCTTCTGGCACTATCTCTATTTTATTTTTATTTACATCTCAAAACATTCTCTTTCACTATTTGATCTGTTATATTAGTTTTATGTCCTATATATATTCATGTTGCTCTGTTGGAGGAGGACTTCAGTTTCTCATCTCCACATCTCCTCTGAAGCTGCTGAGCTCACGGTGAGAGAGACTTGAAACTGAATCTTGAAACTTGAGAGTTATCGAGCTGAAGCTCCAGATATTAGTGTGACTCAGCAGTAAATGTTAGCATGGCTAGTGCTACATGCTAACCATCACAGTGTGTTGCAGGTCAATGTGAAAGTCAGGCAGTAAGACCCCCAACCGCAGGAGAACTGAAACCCACTACAGAGAGACCAGTGGGTCAAAGGTGAACAGGAAGTGGGTCTGCAGACTGACAGAGTACATACACTAACTTCAGACAACAGATCACACACACACACACACACACACACACACACACACACACACACACACACACACACACACACACACACACACACACACACACACACACACACACACACACACACACACACACAGCGTTTCCTTACACCAAGAGGAACTGGTCTGTTGAAACCGAAACAGGAAGGGCGTCAGAAAAGAGTTTACTGTCTGACCGCTTCTATCAATAAACCCAGACTTCATTCAGAGACCGGATCTGAGCCGCTGTGAGGCCAGGACCAGAACCCCCAGAACCAGAACCCCCAGAACCAGGACCCCCAGAACCAGGACCCCCAGAACCGGTCCTGAACACCATGACTGTGACACCATAACATGGCTGAAGAGACTGGGAGGTGTAACAAAGAGGAGAATATTCAACCAAACCAACCTCAGAGAATACTACACAACACCAAGAGTACAACCTCAGAGAATACTACACAACACCAAGAGTACAACCTCAGAGAATACTACACAACACCAAGAGTACAACCTCAGAGAATACTACACAACACCAAGAATACAACCTCAGAGAATACTACACAACACCAAGAGTACAACCTCAGAGAATACTACACAAAACCAATATATATATACCCATTTCCTAAGTGATTTTTTGTTTTTTAGCTGGTGTAAATACT
>NW_022987687.1:192500-197500 GCF_902827165.1 Trematomus bernacchii | reverse complement strand
TTTACCGAAAAAAAACTTGATTTAATAAAATAACATTTCCAAAGAAATAAATCCTTCGAATCTGCCTGTTCAGTCTCTGTTTGAATGTCAGTTACGATAGCGGGCCTGTCTGCGATTCACAGAGGGCCCGCTATAGTAACTGAACGAGAGAGTAATGTCAAATGACAGTACAATTGACCAATCATATCTTCCCTCTAAATGGGTGGGTTTTATTATCGCGGACTTTATGACGAGTTCCGCCCGCTGTGAAACTTTTCTTGTTTCCATAGCAACAACAACTTCCTGTCAACAGCGTGAACTCGCCTTCAAAATAAAAGCATGCCAAATTACACTTAAGACATACAACTGCAATGAAAGTAACAAACACAATGCAATATCATTTTCAATGTCAAAGAACACAAATTGGGTTCACAGGTGTTGTTTTGTGTGGTAGAGGGTCGCTGTCATTGATGCGTTTTGCACCCTGGGCCGTTGTTTTGATATTCCGCTGAAGTATACGCTGTGACGTAATAACGTCTTTTTTTCGAAGGAAGGGGTGAGGGTCAGAGGGCCTAGGTATAAAGCTCACGGCTCGCCACTGATATATATCTATGTATACTGCCCCCCGAAGTCCCCGGCCGGAAGTCCCCGGAGTTGGGGAAGGCTTCAGTAAAAGCTGCTGGGACTCCCAGCAGCTTTTACTGAAGCCTTCCGAGTAAATCGTCAGAACGCCGACACCTCCTCATCTCCACCGCTCCCATGCTTTCTTTTGTGTTGCCATAAGTTAGTCTCTCTGCGTTTGTGCGCTGGGCTAATGCTAATAATGCTAATAATGCTAATGCCAGCAAATACACAATTCACAAAACTTTTCAGAGTTTTACGAGGCGTGGTTTGCAATTCGCCCAGCCAATCAGAAGTTGGAACCTTTTCCTCCCAGGAAAGTACCTGCTCTCTAGCAGGGACTGAAAAGGGGGGAACAGTTCTCATGAACTAAGTTCTCTTTTTGGTGTGAAGGCAAAATCCCAGGAACTATCAGAACTAAAAGTGTGTGAGTACGGGGAAAAGTACTCTGGTGTGAAAGCGCCTCTTGTGTGTTTTTGTGGTTGTTTTATCGTTGTGTGTCCCTTTGTAATCATGATGCCTCCCTTTGTGTTAATTGTGGGTCCAGTTGTGTTCCTCTGTGGCTCTTTGAGTGTCTCCTGATCATTGAGCATCTCTCTGAGGTCACTCTGCCTCCCTCTGCTGGCTCTCTGATTGGTTGTTTCTGTGCCTCTTTTCTGACTATTGGCTCATTCTGCCTCCCTTATCAAATAAACACATTTACTGAATTTATATATTTTATTTGTGTCTCTGAGAGTTAGTATCACTGATGGAGTCTGAGTACTTCTACTTTTACTCAAGTACAAGACCTGAGTATTTCTACTTTTACTCAAGTACAAGACCTGAGTACTTCTACTTTTACTCAAGTACAAGATCTGAGTACTTCTACTTTTACTCAAGTAGAAGATCTGAGTACTTCTACTTTTAATCAAGTACAAGACCTGAGTACTTCTACTTTTACTCAAGTAGAAGATCTGAGTACTTCCACTTTTACTCAAGTACAAGATCTGAGTACTTCTACTTTTACTCAAGTACAAGATCTGAGTACTTCTAACAGAAATATTAAAGGTTAATTTAAGATCTTTTTATATTCCTCTCTGAATTCCGAGCATTGTTGGGGTCCCTGAACGCAGCGCGGGCGGAGCTGAGTTCATGTCTGAAAAGATGTCGGAGAGAAGAGGAAGTGTTTCTGTTCTTCAGTGAAGCTTCAGACCTCTGATGGACCCGCTGTAGAGGCTGATCTCAGGTGAGAGTGTGTGTGTGTGTGTTCACCTGTGTGAGGAAACTTTATTCAAAACTTCATCCGAAACAAACTTTATTTAAACTGAACACAGACAGTCAGTCAGTGCTGGGAGGCGGAAAAAAGTCCCTGCAGCCTCACATCTGAGAAGAGAACAGCTGACACACACACACACACACACACACACACACACACACACACACACACACACACACACACACACTATTGTTATTCTAGGATTAACGATGATTTCACACTAAACTGTGTGTGTGTGTGTGTGTGTGTGTGTGTGTGTGTGTGTGGTGTGTGTGTGTGTGTGTGTGTGTGTGTGTGTGTGTGTGTGTGTGTGTGTGTGTGTGTGTGTGTGTGTGTGTGTGTGTGTGTGTGTGTGTGTGTGTGTGTGTGTGGGTGTGTGTGTGTGTGTGTGTGTGTGTGTGTGTGTGTGTGTGTTGTGGTGTGTTGTGTGTGTGTGTGTGTGTGTGTGTGTGTGTGTGTTTTAATCCTGTTTATTATTGTTTACTGTATGTTTTTTATTATTATTATCTCCTTTATTTTGATAATTTACTTTTTTAATAATATGTATTTCACTTCCTCCCTCTCTCTCTTCCTGCAGGATGGAGTGTGTGTGTGTGTGGCTGGTGTGTGTATTTGTGCTCAGTGTGTGTGTCGGTGCTCGCAGTTCATTGGACGGTCAGCGTCACCTGGTTACCGACGGCGACGCCGCCCCAGGTAGGAAGAACACCTCCATGACATCATCAGAGAGAATCACTACCTGATGCAGAAATGCATCCCATAATACTCTCTGAGGTGTACTTCGGGATCAAAGAACACATGTTTTATATCAAATCACTTATTTGAAATATGCTAGCTTTCTTTATCAGAACTTTACTAATGTTTTAAAGGAAAACTCTGACTTTTCTCTCAAAATATTCAGATTTTTTTCTTAATTTATTTTTGTCTCGTAGAAAATATTACAATATTTCTTTTCAAATAATTTCCAATATTTTCTCCTGAGATATTCAGTATTTTTTCTCTTAATTTCCCGACTTTACATAGACCATCTCTCTTTAAGAAAACTCAACTTTTTCTTGTAACATTTCAACAATCTTAAAGGTCCCATGTCATGGCCATCTCTACTGATCATAGTTCCATTGTTGAGGTCTACTAGAATAGATTGACATTGTTCAATGTTCCAAACTCACATTGGTTTCTCATACAGCATCTCTGTATAGTATGTGTATACACTCTCTGTCCTACACGGCTTGTTGGAGCTCCTGCCCCCCCCTCCCTGTGAGCCCACTGTGCTCTGATTGGTCAGCTCGCCCACTCTGTTCTGATGAGTCCACCACCGTTACAGCTGAACATCAGTGATTATGTTTTACAATGGCGTTTGTTAGCAACCAGGAAATGACACCAGTAATGACAAACAGATGAGAATGCTGCGTGGGGTCTGGGTGCCGTGTTGGCGGGACGTTGCGCGGGCTCGCTGCTGTGAGGAGCGGACAGTGTGAGCTGGGTTGCTGCGGGAGATCTGCGAGACAGCGAGACACAGCAAAACCCAGCCCGAGCACACACACACACCCGCAGCCTGGCTGTGAGTCTGCGTGTGTGCTCAGAACTAGCCCAGGCCGAGCCCAGGCCGAGCCCCGCCGCGTCTCGCCGTCTCAGGCTGAGTTCAGGCTGAGAAATCCGCAGAGCTGCAGCTGAGAAAAGATTGTGTGTGTGTGTGTGTGTGAGGAAGTCGTTACGTCACTATACCCAATATGTCACTGTACTTACTACACTATAAGAAGAAAACAATGGAAGAAGAGAAATGTCCAACGAGGCGTTCTGGGGCAGCATAGACAGGTCTTTTCTGTGTTAGAGTTTTACTCGCTACAGGGTGTACTTTGAGGGTTTGTGACTCTGCAGACCGTTTACATGCAGAAGCTACAGAACACAAGGGGACGGGTAATAACCGGAAAAGCATGACATGGGACCTTTAACTTAAAACATTATATGTTAAATTAAATATTAAAATATTTCTTTTTTCAACATTTTTCTTGAATTTTGCTACTTTTTATTTTTTTTTATATCTGCTATCCCCCTTTAGGAACATTCAGACTTTATTCTCAAAATATTCTGATTTCTTTCATAAGTTATATTTTATTTCAAAAACTTTCCAATATTTTTTTAGATTAAAATATAGTTTTTTTTTCAATTTATCAGAACTCAGAACTTTCCTCACTTTTTCTTGAAATATTCTGCAATTTTTCTGCAAATGTTCCTACTTCTTTTTTTATCATCTGCCATCCTGCTTTAGGAAAATTGAAACTTTTATACAAAATCTTACAATTATTTTTTTCATAAACATTCCGTGTTTTTCGCTGAAAAAGTCTGAATTATTTTTCATTCATATTCCCACAAAATATTTCAAACATTCCAACTTTTCTCTCAAATCATTCCAAAAACATCTGAATTGAAACCCAGACGTAACCCCTGCCCCCCCCTGTATGAACTTCTGTAATAACCCTGTGCCCCCCCCCGTAGATCTGTGTGAGATAGACCCGCCTCTCTGTCAGGACGCAGCGTCTCGTCTCAGCTTCGCTTCGCTCTGCAGCGTTCACCGTCTGATGGACGAGGACGAGGACGGGTCTGTGGACGCCTCCGAGACGCACGAGGTGAGAGGGAGGTCCTCCTGTTATTCAAAATGCACTTTGTGATGTCTTCTCTACATCACTGTGTCCCCGGTGTGTCAGGAGATGTGGCTTTACACCCACGGGCCAATCAGAAACGTTGCTGTCAGAAACAATGAGACGTGTTCTGGACGTAATATGGTCTGTGTTTACATTAGCATGCTAACACTCAGAGCTAACCTGTACTGGAGAGAGTCTGTGAAGAAGCAGGAAATCAAAAGGAAGTCACCTTGTGGTAAACCTGAGAGAGAGAGAAAGAGTTTGAGCTCCATACTGTTTCAGAGAGAATCCTTGATGTGGTTTGGAACATGATATGGAGTTTCATCACGGCAGCATTTAGCTGAGTTTCTGCTGGGAGAGTTCTCCTGATGAGATCTACTCTCTCTACAGCTACTGACCCAGAGTCAGCTCTTTAGTAACAGCTGGAAGAGAGGGGGGGGGGGGGGCTACAAGGATCTGTTTGGGGTTTGGAGCAGGACACTTCAGAGACATGTCCTTAGTAACAG
>NW_022987687.1:177500-187500 GCF_902827165.1 Trematomus bernacchii | reverse complement strand
TCCAAACTCTCTCTCTCTCTCTCTCTCTCTCTCTCTCTCTCTCTCTCTCTCTCTCTCTCTCTCTCTCTCTCTCTCTCTCTCTCTCTCTCTCTCTCTCTCTCTGTGTAGGTGCGCTGTGCTCTGAGGAAGGCAGAGATGGAGCTGGGTGCCCCCCCCCTCTCCCTGCCCCCCCCCCTGGGTCTCTGGCTGCAGCTGACCCACGAAGTTGAGTGTCAGAACTACAGCCTGAAGAAACAGAGCGCTGAGAAACAGCTGCTGCAGGCCCGGGAGGGGGTGAGGATTTGAAGAAATATGTTAAAAAATAAATCTAGAAAGAGCGAAAAAATAGTGGTTAAAAGTACGAATGTAAAGTCTTGCTCTTTGAACTCAGTGAACGCAGCGCTGTTGTGTTTCCAGGCGGAGAAGATCAGGAAGAAGAGGACCTCTCTGTTCGGGACGTTCCACGTGGCTCACAGCTCCTCCATGGACGACGTGGACCACAAGATCCTCTGCGCCAAGTCAGTGCCTCAGAAACATTTACATTACATTACATTTAGCTGAGGCTTTTATCCAAAGCGACTTACAATAAGTGCATTCAACCAGGAAGATACAAACTTGAAGAAAACAGAATCATATAAGTACATCAGGTTTCATAGAGCCAAAACATTTCAAGTGCTACTCAACTAGCTTTAGATAAGCCAGTCCTTTGTTAGTATATAAGTGCTTTGTTAGTAATTCTTTGTTAGTAATTCTATCGCTCGAAGTGGAGTCGAAAGAGATGAGTTTTCAGTCTGCGCCGGAAGATGTGTAAGCTTTCTGCTGTCCTGATGTCAATGGGGAGCTCATTCCACCAGTTTGGAGCCAGGATAGCAAACCCACGTGTTTTTGCTGATGGGAACTTGGGTCCCCCTCGCAGTGCGGGTGCAGCGAGCCGTTTGGCTGATGCAGAGCGGAGTGCACGTGCTGGGGTGTACGGTTTAACCATGTCCTGGATGTAGGAAGGGCCAGATCCATTCACAGCATGGTACGCAAGTACCAGTGTCTTGAAGTGGATTCTAGCAGTTACTGGAAGCCAGTGAAGTGAGCGGAGGAGCGGCGTGGTGTGGGAACATTTAGGAAGGTTGAAGACCAGACGAGCCGCTGCATTCTGGATGAGCTGCAGAGGTCGGATGGCACATGCAGGTAGACCAGCCAGGAGGGAGTTGCAGTAGTCTTGGCGTGAGATGACGAGAGCCTGGACCAGAAGCTGCGTGGCGTTCTGGGTCAGGAGGGGACGTATCCTCCTGATGTTGTAAAGAGTGTATCTGCAGCAGCGGGTTGTAGCAGCGATGTTTGCAGTGAAGGACAGGTTGTTATCTAGGGTCACACCCAGATTCCTTGCAGTCTGAGTCGGGGAAACAACAGAGGGGCCGATGTTGATTGTTAGGTCAAGAGTGGGACAATCTTTTCCCTGAAGGAAAAGCAGCTCAGTCTTGTCAAGGTTGAGCTTGAGGTGGTGAGCAGACATCCACTGAGAGATGTCAGCTAGACAAGCAGAGATGCGTGCGACGACCTGGGTCTCTGAGCGGGGAAAGGACAGAATTAATTGGGTGTCGTCAGCGTAGCAGTGGTATGAAAAACCATGCGGGCTAATGACTGATCCGAGCGAGTTTGTGTACAAGGAGAAGAGGAGGGGACCAAGAACAGAGCCCTGAGGGACCCCTGTAGTTAATCGACAAGGGTCGAACTCGGACCCTCTCCAAGTTACCCTGTAGGTGCGGTCTTTGAGGTATGAGGTGAGGAGGGAAAGTGCAGAGCCTGAAACTCCAAGTTCTTGGAGAGTGGGAAAGGGGGATCTGATGGTTCACACTTTAATACACACATAATACACTTTAATACACACATAATACACATTTAATATAAATATACCACACTAAAACACATTAAAACCCTTTAATATACATTTAACACACATTTAACACAATTTAATATACACACAATATACTTTTAATACACATTTAATACACTTTTAACACACTTTAATACACTTTTTACACACATTACATATATACTTATATGTATTACTTATACAGCTGTTTTGTTTACAGCTGTCTAGTGTGCGCTGTCAGATAGGGATGAAGCTACTTGATGCTACTTGGTGTTGTTGTTGCATTAGCTTCAAATTAGCCTTCACATAGCATTGTGGGCGCTAACGGATTAGCTCTGCCCCCAGGCAGGTGCTGAGGGAGAAGCTAATTGATATATATATATTATTATATTTTTACCTGTATTGTTTTTATTTACAGCTGTTGTGTGCGCTGTCAGATAGGGATGATGCTAATTGTTGTTGTTGTTGCATTAGCTTCTCATTAGCCAATCATAGTGGCTCTAACGGTTAAGCCCCGCCCCCAGACAGGCTCTGGCGGAGGTCACGGCGGCTCTCAGGGAGAAGCTGCTCCGCTGGCAGAGCATCGAGGCGCTGAGCGGCTTCTCTCTGGTGTCCAACCCGGGGCTGGCGGCTCTGGCTGCGGCCCTGAACCTTGAGGCCTCCTTCCTGGGGCTGAGACCCCCCCCCCAGCACCTCCTCCTGTCAGACGACCTGGACGACATGGACGAGGACATCCTGTCCCCGGGGACCCTCAAGTGTGAGTCACCACATTTACTCAAGTACTGGAACTAAGTACACTTTAGAGGTACTGGTACTCTACTTGAGTATTTTCATTTTATGCTACTTTGTACTTTTACTCCACTACTAACTTACTTACTGTAACTAAGTAAGTTAGTAAAAGTTTTACTGTCGCTACTTTCACTATATTTTGATGATAATACTTTTCTACTTTTACTTGAGGAACATTTTGAATGCAGGACTTTTACTGTAACAGAGTATTCCTACACTCTGGTACTTCTACTTTTACTCAAGTACAAGATCTGAGTACTTCTACTTTTACTCAAGTACAATATCTGAGTACTTCTACTTTTACTCAAGTACTGTAATTAAGAACACTTAAGAGATACTTGTACTTTACATGAGTATTTCCATGTTATGCTACTGTGTACTTCTACTCCACTACATTTATTTAATACCTTTAGTTACTTTATAGATTGTTACCCGATTCACCTGCAGTGTGTATTTATTTATATAGAAACACTTTGTCCCCGCCCCCTTCCTCTGATTGGTTCCTGTTTTCCCCTCTTCTCTCTGTCTCTCTCCTGATTGGCTCCCTCCAGACGCAGCGTGGCAGATGGACCGCAGAGTGAGCGACCTCTGGCCAATGAGTGGCATCGCAGACACACAATCACCATGGAAACACTCTGGTTAGCCCCGCCCTCTTTCAGCCTCCCCCTCTTAGTAGTTATTTATTTTACTATGAAAATATGTATTTTTATATTGCTCAACTCTTGCATATAATATTCAATTTTAACTAAGTAAGTTTAGTTTCGGGGAAAAAATTAAACTTTTTATTTAACTAACTTTCATAGTTTTTAAGAAGCACTTTCACATTTCTTTACAAATCGAGTCAAAACTTCCTGTTTTTCAGGTTTTTCAAAATAAAACTAATTCTAACTCCCTCTCTTCCTCCTGCAGCTCAGAGTCTGATGCCCCTGCGACAGAGGGCAGGAGACCCCGTGTCGACGTTCAGCTCTCAGAGGTCAGTTAAAGGGCGGAGCTTAACTCTAGATGAGGGGCGGGGCCTGTTCACATTGTCCCGCCTCCTTGGATTTCATTGGTTCAACAAGACAGAAAAGCAGACAGACAGCTGAGTTACTTAAAGTTAAACGATCTGAACTTCTGAGTTCGTAAAGATTAAGAATTTAAGTATTTACAAGTAATCAGGACATTAGCTACGTTAGCTAAGTCAGCTACATTAAGATAAGATAAGAAGTACTTTATTGATCCCAATTCAGGACGTTTTTGTTAGAAACATTAGCTACACATTTTTGTTAGCAACATTGGCTACGTTTGCTATGTTAGCTACGTTAGCAACATTAGCTACGTTAGCAACATCAGCTACGTTAGCAACATTATCTACGTTGGCAACATCAGCTAAGTTAGCTCCTGCTGTCACTCACCCCTCCCTCTTTTTCTCTCAGGGACTTCATGAGCCGCTCCGACTCTGACTCCTCCCTCCCCGTCTCCCACAGCGAATCACGAGGCTCATACGGCTCCAAGCCCCTCCCCCTTTCCTCCAGGCTCCAGGCTCAGGGCTCCGGGGGGGGAGGTGGAGGTGTTTCAGGCCTGGAGAAGAGCTCGAGCCTGGGGGAGCTGAGAGGACACCTGCCCCCCCCCTCCACCCTCAGCTTCTCCTGCTCCACCCGGTCCCTCTGCGTGACCTCCGACCCCCCCGCCGCCGTGGTGCCGGACGGGGGGCAGGAGGGGGAGGCGTCCGTCAGCCGGAGGAGGAACGCCTTCAATAAGATCTTTAAGAAGAAGACTGCACGCCACTGATGACATCACAACTTGAGTTAACAGCTGTTTGACCTGATGGACCGCGTTGGGGTCGGGCCATTGGACCAAAAATCACCAAAAAAAACAGGAAAACAGCAACGTATTCAGCCAATCAGACGTGGATTTCTATCACGGCAAGAGAACCCAAGAGTTTTTCTGGCTGTTAAACTCGGACTTAGGACACAACGACCAGTGGAAACACCAACGAAGAAGAACTAAGGCAGTGAAAGTAGAAACTTTGACAGAAGAAGAACGTCTTGTTGGCTGAAGAGATAGAGAAGTACAAATGGTTGATTCGTTGGGGTCGGGCCATTGGACACACGTGTTGACTGCCATCATACGAATAAATTAAAATGACCAAAAAGCAGCAAGAAAAACGTCAAACAACACGTTTTCAGCCAATCAGACGAAGATGTTTATCACGACAAAAGAACCAAAGACCAACGAAGAAGAACTAAGGCAGTGAAAGTAGAAACTTTGACAGAAGAAGAAGAACGTCTTGTTCGCTGTAGATTTAGAGAATGATTGTTTCAGCATCTTTTAAATGCAACTTCTTCCATGCCAAAGCGTCTCACGGAGCATGTTTACATTCACACTGATTGATATTCCACTTAACTCATCAATATGACTGTAACTGGGCTTCTGAAGAGTCACGTGACTTGTGCTAACAGCTGTTTGACCTGATGGACCGCGTTGGGTCGGGCCATTGGACAAATGTACTGACTACCATCAAATCATTAAATTAAAACGACCAAGGGTCAACAAACGGCAACGTATTCAGCCAATCAGACGTCGATGTTTATCACGACAAGAGAACCCAAGAGTTTTTCTGGCTGTTAAGCGAAGAAAAAGTTTAGATACGGACTCGACAGTGGAAAACCAACGAAGAAGAACTAAGGCATTGAAAGTAGAAATTGCAACCAGAAACTTTAACATATCGCCAAAAATAACGATAAACAGCTAAAGTTCGAGAGAAATGCATGACCCTTTTACAACGTCTACCAAAGTTGACTAAAAGTTGTATTTCCACCTTTGTGTGTTTTTTTGATGTCATTTATTTTTCATTTGTGTCGTGAACATGTTGAAAAGTGAGAATATATCCTGGTTTTTATATATTAGAAATAACTAAAGGAGAGGAGATGAATAGGTCAATGTTTGATGTTCACCAATATACGAGTTTACTACACACACACACACACACACACACACACACACACACACACACACACACACACACACACACACACACACTAATAATGTGAAGCAGTTTATTCACTCTGAACGAAGATAGCTGTCACAAAGTGTTTATTTAAAGCTGTCACTGGGTGGACTACATTACCCACAATTCCCGTTACCTGATGCCAGTGAACTACAAACACGCACCAGAAAAACGTTTTGTTGTGTTTTTATTTATAATAAAGAAACTATTAAAGACTGCTGTGCTTTGATGCTCTGTTCTTCTTCTGTGGTGGATTTACGTCGGTATGAACAGTTTTTAAGGAGCAGATTTGACTGTTTCTGCAGAAAAAGCTGGTTTAAACGTGAAAGTAAATAGTCATATTAGTTGTATGATTAAAGTACATATCAGTGAGCTGCTGTGGCCTTGGAGTTACACACCTACAGACATTTTACATTAAACAAGGAGCTGTTTTTATTACACTTTTGTTGGGTTTGTTACCAACAGACTGGACATATGAATCTAAATATATATGTTTATCTGAAGCTGATTTAACTAAAAAGGTGTTGGAATTTAATCAAAATAATGATCTGTGTGTCTATTGACTGCAGGTGGTGCGTTCACTGACCTCTCTGCTGCTCAGGAGATCTGAGAGACAGAGTGTTTGCCCAGCAGGGGGCAGCACCGAGCTACAGCTCACTGAGAGGACGTCACTTGTATCTGACTCATAAAGGATAATTAATACTTCTCTTTAGTGAATGTAAAACATGAAATGTACCATCAAGGTGGTGTGTTCCTTCAAAATAAAGTTTACAGAGACACATTTCAAAATAAAGCTCTTCAGCTGGGAGCTCAGATTTACTTCAACATGTTGAGAAGTCACGAGTCGAGGTTATAAAGTCCCAAGTTAAGTCCAACGAGTCTCGAGTTAAGATCAAATTTGAGACAAACACATCGTGAGTTAAAACCAACAAATCCATATTTAGGTTTGAAGTTAAGACTCATGAGTCACAAGTTAAGTTTCCAAGTGAACACCATCAAGTCCCAGGATGAGTTTCATTTAGACAAGTCTCTACAGTTCAAATGCAACACCAACAAATGCAAGAGAAGGACAAGTCCTAAGTTAAATCCTAAGTTAAGTTCAACAAGTCCCAATATAAGTTTTAAATTAAGTCCTAAGTTATGTTTCAAAGACGTACAACGAGTCTCGACTTATGTCCCAATTTATCCAACAAGTCCTATTTTACGAAAACCACAATTCCCAAGTTATGTTCCAAGTGAATACTAACTAGTCCCAGGTTATAATTATAATAATAATAATAATAATAGATGACATTTGAATAGCGCCTTTCAAGGGACCCAAGGCCGCTTTACATGGGGAACAAACAAACAAAGGTTACATTTGAGATTAACGACCATGAGTTCCGAGTTCAAGGTCTAAATGAATCTCCATGTTAAGACCAACAAGTCCTAATTAAGGTGCTTTTCCACTACAGGGTTTTAGCTCGGCTCTTCTTTGCTTTTCCACTCGGGGCAGTACCGGCTCACGGGTACTTTTTTAGAACCACCTCAGTCGAGGTTCCAAGCGAGCTGAAAATACGCTAAGCTAGTGACGTGGCCGACCGCTGATTGGTCAGAGAGAATCGTCACAATTGTTGCGCGAGACGGTCCTCAAGCGTCGCATAAGTACCATTTTTAAAACAGACGAGCTACCATTAACAAAGTATTTCTAATTTCAACAAAGTATTTTTAATTTCAACAAGGTACGAGGTTCAGACGCTCCTCCATCTCGTTGCGGATGAAAAAATCCAGCGGGACCTCAACGGCGCAATGAGAAAGTGTTCCAGGAGGTCTCTGTTGGCTGCATACACACACACACACACACACACACACACACACACACACACACACACACACACACACACACACACACACACACACACACACACACACACACACACACACACACACACACACACACACAGCCGGAGTGGCTCCAGTAGGAAAACACACACTGCGTGGTTACTATAGTTACTACCCTGTGATGGAAACGCAGCTTAAATTGAGCCGAACCGAGCCAAGGTGAGTTATACCCTGGAGTGGAAAAGCGGCTTTAGACTCCCCAGTTAGTATCATTTATCCACAGGATACTTTTCAAGATAAATCCAATCGGTCCCGAGTTAGGTTTCAACTTTCCAACAAGTCTTAATTTAGGACCAACTGGTTATAAACTGTTTCCTGCTCCTAGTATCTGTAATAGTATAGATACCTTTCAGAATAAAATCACCATGTCAGGTGATCTTTAACAGTCATGACTTGTGTTAGAAAATGCTTGGAACTTGACTTGAGACTTGATGGACTTAACTTAATTAATTTATGACCAACTAGTTTTAAGTTAAGTCCATCAAGTCTCAAGTCAAGTTCCAACTAAAAAGTACTCAAGTCAAGTCTTTAAATAAGACCAACAAGTCCCAGTTGGTGTCATGAATCTTACTCCAAGTTGAATTCAACATTAACCAAGTTAAGGACACCAAGTCCCGGGTTTCAATCAAGCAAGTGCCCAAGTCTTTAGGACGAACAAGTCACAAGTCCTAAATCTTCAGATATAAAAAGAGTCGGTTCAGTATTTAACGTCATGTTTGTTCTCTCTCCACGTGTCGTTGGCAGACGGTTGTGAAATGTTCCTCTGTCACGCTTCCTGTGGCGTTGATGTCACCTTATAAGGTTTCCTCCTTCATAACGACTCTGTTCCCCCCGCCCACTTCCTGTGTTTCTGCACAAACCGCCAGCTGTGATTGGCCGGTAGGTTTATCTTATAACTCTGACATGAACACACTGGATGATCTGAGAGAGTGTGTGAATGTAGATGTAAGTCCTCTTCATGAATCTGTGTTTCTGTCCGGATGCACCGAGACGCCAGAAAACGCTCCCGTGTCTTTGGTAAAAGTGAAGAAACACCGAAAAGCAGAAATGAAAGATGAAATGTCATCACTTCCTCTTTAGAGCGAGGAGACTTCCTGCCGAGCAACGACAGCTTCATGCTCCCTGCAGAACACCACAAATATCAACACAACAATATATATAATATATCAAAAATACTACATTAGTAGTCGATTTTCTCTTTGTCAAATATATTTAATATAAATCTTTTTACATATTTGTTGCTGTTTTTATAATATTATTTGTTGTATAATGTCCAAATGTTGTCTTAAAATTCTTCATGTTGATAAATATTATCATTATATTTAAGTTATTATTATTGTTGTTATCATTTATTATGGAGCTGCAGCAGCATGTGACCGAACATGAGCCCCCCCCACTATGTGTGTTGTGACTCTGCGTCTATATTTACCCTGCAGGCCTCACACACACACACACACACATACACACACGCACGCACGCACGCACTCACTCACGCACGCACGCATGCACACACACACACACACACACACACACACACACACACACACACACACACACACACACACACACACACACGCACGCACGTACGTACGTACGCACGCACGTACGCACACACGCACACACACACACACACACACACACACACACACACACACACACACACACACACACACACCCTCTCGGAGGCTCGTCGTGCAGATGGAGGTAAACGTCTCTAAAGTTTTTCTCTCTTCGTGTTTCTTCAGGATTTCTGGAAATAAGAGAACTGTTTAAAATGAAGTTAGGGATCAGAGAGGTGTGTGTGTGTGTCTGTGTGTGTCTGTGTGTGTCTGTGTGTGTCTGTGTGTGTGTGTGTTAGACAGTTCAGGAGGATCTGAAGCACGAGGCGGAAACTCAACGACAGAGAGCTTCTGATCTGTGAAGAATAGACGCTTTAATGCAGGCGTTATATTCAGTGTGAGGCAGAGACCAACCAGCGGGTACCTCTACTGCAGACACATAGTCTTAAAAGTCCTGTTTTTAAGACGTATTATCAAGTATTTATTCTGCAGAAAGGTGCCCATGAAAGGGTTTTATTATTATATATAAGTTTATTAGATGAGATGTACTTTACAGAACTACAATCAATTAAATGTAACAAATGTAATTGATTTTTATAACTTATATGTATATTTTATTATTAGATTGTAAGACTGACAAACATATGTTTTAATATTTCAATGTGGAGCCAATTAGAGATTCTTTATGTCCTTTTACTGGGATATTTGTGAGTAGTGGTGCAATGTATTATGAAGTATAAGTACATTCAATATTAGATAAATGCAGTACAAAGGAAATGGACATATTTAAGGATGCTTATGTTCCTCAGACCATGCTTCATGTTTCCAAGTCTCACTGAAATCAGACCGGTATGTTCAGTCATTTGTTGACAGATAAACAAATAAACAGATAAACAACATGGCGTCGCTGCAGGAGAGATCGTGGAGCAGAATTCA
>NW_022987687.1:120000-170000 GCF_902827165.1 Trematomus bernacchii | reverse complement strand
CTACTTGAGTACAGGATGTGTGTACTTCTACTTGAGTACAGGATGTGTGTACTTAAGCGTCTCTGCTTGAACCTTAATAAACCTGATTCTGATTGGTTAGAGTCGAGCTCGTCACTCCATCCGGCGACGCCCCCCGTCTCGCCGTCATCGGACCTCCAGCACCGAGGAGGGGGTCAACACCGAGGGGGAGGAAAAAACACCTGGAGGGGGAGAAAAAGAGGAAGGAGGGGGAGGGGAAGATGTGTTCAGGAAAGACGGAGAAACTGACGCTGCAACATCACCTGAGAAACACGAAACCAACGAAGAAGAAGAAGAGGAGTCGAAGGTCAGTGTAGAGTCCAGAGAGGAAGAGAAGAAGAAGAAGGAGGAAGAGGAGGAAGAGGAGGGAGACTCCTCTTCATCAGGGAGGACGGGGGAGGAAGACAAACAGGAAGCAGCGACAAACACCGAGAGCACAGAAGAAGAAAAAAAGGTGATTCTGATTTAAACTATAAAACTTAAAATTTAAAAAATCTTACATTTGAGTTTTTATATGTTTTTTATTTCTGATTTGAACGTGCTCCTTGTTTACCTGTTAGTAAGGCCGTGTGTCGGGGCTACTTTACAGAGCCGGGGTTAAAGGGTCAGGACTTAAAGAAACTGCATTTTCTTTAAGATTTAAGTCGTAACTTTCCAGGAAAGATTTAAATAAATTCCGATGAAAGAAATCAAAAATCATCTGAGATTTCAAAGTTGAATTTTTTATGACAGAAAATGTAATTCAAGAAAAACAAATGAAAAAACTAGAATATGAATCAAAAGAATAAGTAATAATACATGTTTTATTAAAGCCACTAATTAGGGGAAAGATACCACAATGTTTCCCTCAGATAATAAAGTGTTATTTATTCACCGGAAGAAAGTAAAGATTCGTGCTAAAAAAAAGAATGAAACCAATAACGAACACTGACAGACGGACCGTGAGAGCGTCACCTCAACAGCTTCGTCTGAACTACTTTTAACGAGACATACAGAGGATGGAAATGAGACCTAAAGTTCCCAGAGAGATTTTATTTATTTTTTCATTTATTTAACAGGGACAGTGCACATTAATGAACATTTCTGTAAATGTGCCAGAGTTAGCCAAGAGGCTAATTTTCATCTGTAGTCCCTGTAGAGAGAGAGAGAGAGAAGATCCACTAAGAAGGGAGACAGGTAACAAAAGAGAGAGAGAGGTGATGCAAAGAGAATAACGAGAAAGAAAAGCAGTATTTCTGACCAAACTGAAAACACCTGACATTTTTCAGACCATTTTTGTTCTATAATTTGTAGTTTTTAGGATATTTGGAACATTCACAGTCTTTCATTGTATCACCACGTCTGTCTCTTTAGAGCAGGGGTGTCAAACTCAATTTCATCGCAGGCCACATTCGCATGAAGGTTGCACTCAAAGTTGTAACTTTATAAATATATAATATATATATAAAATAATGTATTATATTACATTATTGCCTCTGAATTGGATTATTATCGGATAGGATAATAACTTAGTAATTAACTACGTCTGAAAGCAGAAGTCCAGGGCAAATAAGTCTCTTCAGTGCGCATGTCACAAAACGAGATGCATTGTGGGACATGTAGTTTATGGGCAACCTGCTTCTGTAAATCAGCATGTAACCGTATATTAAACGTATTATATTCTTTGCAAGCTCTTGCGGGGCCACATAAAATGAAGTCGTGGGCCAGATTTGGCCCCCGGGCCTTGAGTTTGAGACCCCTGCTGTGTTGTTTATACTGAGTGTGACCTCCTGAATCTGAACAGCTTTACACAGAAACGTTGTCCGAGTGTTAATCAGATCGGAGGTTAATCAGAGCTTATTAACCCCGTACGCTCCCAGAGGAACGAGAGTTCACCAAAACTAACCCCTCAAAGTCAACATTTAGCGGGATAAAAAACTAGAATATTTTCTGAGATAAAGTCAATAAAATGAAACAAAATGTTATTATGAAGTAAAAATGTGCGTTTAAAAAAAGGATTAAAGTCAACATTTTAAGTTGTTAATATTTTTCTGAGATAAAATAAAATGAATCTATAATGAATAAAGTAGAAGTAAAATAAATGCTCTGATATTAAACTCAGTAATATACCAGAAACAAACAGTGATATTCTCTAAGATTATAAAGTAACACATCTGTTAGAATCAGCATGTTCTGTGAAGCTAAACCGTTGTCTTTGTCCTCAGGAGACGTCCAGTTCGTCCCGGTGAGGATCCAGAAGCTCTGCCCCTGGGGGGCGGGGAGGGAAACCCTGCAGTGGCGTTATAGGCCACGCCTCTCTGAGCGTGAAGCAGTGAAACTCTTATGTGTGTACGAGGAAACGCTGGTGCATTCTGGGAGTTTAACGGCTGCTTCAGAAACTCCTGGATCTGTTTTTACTAACCGTCTGTTTTATATCACTGTGATGCTTCCTCATGATGTTCGTAGTCTCTGTTCGTTAGTTTTGAGTTGTGCAACCAAATGTTAAAGTTTCATGATATTGAAATAACCCGAAGCCTCATTCCAAACATTCATAAAAACTACTTTTAAATAACCTTTTTAGTAAGAAGCAGGAAGCAGCTCTAAGATCTGTGTTTCCATCGTCACATTGTTCCTTTGAGTTTGAAACTGGAATTAAAAATGCATATTTTCTCTATGTTGAAGTTCATCGGCTCTTTATTGTGTTTCTGACATCGGCTCTTTTTAAGATCTGATTATGAGAAGTGACTTTAACCGTCAGGTAAACTCACCGGACTAAAACGCACAAAATACAGGTTCAGAACTCATGAGAAATGACCAAAGAAGATCGAAAAAATACAACAAAAAGACCTCAAAGTATTCCTGGATTTTCTACCGTTTAAAAGCTAGAGATCCACAGGGTTAACTGTATTTGTATGCTAACGCCAACACTAGCTCTGTCGTGTTAGATCCTCACAACAAAACAGAGAAATTGACAAAGTATTTTCTACCATTTTAAAGCCAAAGACCCACAAGGTTTTATTTCAGTCAGACAACTCACGTGTTTCTTTAACATGTTTATTAGAAGCAGCATATAGTTGAGTTTGGCGTCTAGGCTCGGGCCTCATCACTACACAGATATACATAGCACGATGAGTGATGATTAAATAACTAACCCCCCCCGAGCCTACAGGTGGAAGCTGGGGTGGTGGTGGGGCAGGCAAGCAGCAGCAACGTGGAAGTAGCTGCAGCAATAGCAGCAGCAAGCAAAGCATAGAGAGAGATCTGGCAGGTTAAATAGAGCGGCATATTAAGGAGACTCTGTTTGGTTGGTTGTAGAGTGGCAAGGGGCGTTATGTATGAATGCAGCAGAAGTGCTCGAGTTGACTGCCTGAACTAGATCGCAGGCTTCGCCCCATTCATGTTTCCGGTAATGCTAACGCTAGCTCCGTGACATTAGCTCTTCACAATAAACGAGACAAAAAGACCCCGAAGTATCTTGTTTTTGTAACTTTTTAAAGACTCAAGACTTCAAATATTTATCTTTTTTATGCTTAAACTAACCCTAGCTCTGTGGTGTTAAATCACAACAAAAAAACGAAATATCCAAAGAGCATTCCTGTATTTTAAACGCTAAAGACCGACAAGGTTTTACGTACTTTTTATGCTAATGCTACCCCTAGCTCTGTGATGTTTACTTTCCACAATAATAGAGACAAAATGACTTCCTGTATTTTATACCATATTGTTAGCGAAAGACCCACAAGCTTTATTTATGTTTATGCTAATACTAACACTATAGCTCCGTGATATTATCTCTTCACAATAAAACAGACAAATTGAATAGAAAAAACCCCAAAACACAAAGTATTCCTGTATTTTCTACCATTTAAAGTCTAGAGATCCACAGGGTTAATTATATTGTTATGCTAATGCTAACCCTAGCTCTGTGATGTTTACTTTCCACAATAACAGAGACAAAATGACGAAGTGTTCTTCATTTTTAGAACTTAAAGACCCACAAGTTTATTTGTGTGTTTATGCTAATGCTAGCTCTGTGACATTACATGTCACTTGTTAGACGCTTTTATCCAAAGCGACTTACATACTCAATACTGTGGGCAATCCCCACAGGATGATACGATGCGTGGAAAAGGTAGGACCCAAATGCAGGATTAAAAAGGATAAGCTGGTTTTAAGGGATAACAAAAAGCGAGCTTTATTACACAAAAAGCCGATGACAAAAGAAAACAAGAAACAAACTTAACATTACCAAAACAGGGGAGCACGAGTAAAGAATCCAGGATCAAAACTTCAGGGACAAACATGGAGCGTGACGTGAAGGGAAAGACAAACAATGAACCGACAGGGGAACACAGGGAAAGACAAGACTAAATACAGAGAGGGGTAATCACGGGACGAGAAACAGCTGGGTGAGGGAGGCAGAAACACAAGGGCAACAGGTGAACACAGTGGGTGTTTCTCAATCGCGAGTACGCTTGCTTGGTAGCACATGTCTGCCGAGCATCTTGCTTCAGAAGCGAGTCAAGAATACTTCCTGGCATTTGGAAAATAAAGAGTGGAACAGGCTAGCAAGTGTGCAGGTGTGCGTCATATGAGAGGCCCCGCCTTACATCTTCCGCCACAGATTTGGGGAAATTGGTCCGTGCGCAAAGCATTGTGGGGATTTTAAGACAGCGGAGTCTACTCATGTGCAGCCTCGATATTTCTCCAAACGGAGTACGCCGGGCTCGGTAGATTTCCAAGTATGCTGGAGATTGGAACAGTACTTCGGCGGCACTCGATGACGTAGTATGCTTGAAATAGTGGCTCTGCAGCAGCTTTACTCGCGATTGAGAAACACCCAGTGAGACAATCAGAGGCCGTTTCTCAATGTCGAGCATACCTGCTGCAGAGCCACTATTTCAAGTATACTACGTCATCGAGTGGCGCCGAAGGACTGTTTAAATGCATGTTAAATGCCCGGCATTCTGAAATTAAACAGCTTCGCGCCCGGTGATGACGACAGGGTTTTCCATGTTGGCAGGACTCTGCGTTAATCTGTGGAAACACGGAGAGGAAACCTGGCGTGCACTTTAAATCTGATTCTGATCATCTGTTTGATCCTCTCAATCACTGCGGAGATGAACCAGAACATGGCTCTAACTGGACATTTTTCCATGTAAAAGTAAAAGACTATCTTGATCGCACAGTCATTTCCACGTCCTGTCTCTGCACTGAGGGATTTCAAAATAAAGCCCCCGAATTAAACGCTAAATATACCTTGGCATCATTTAAGGTTTTCTCCAGTGAGATATTGGTCCAGAAGTTTCTCTAGATTGTAAGTACAGTCCTGTATCTTCTTAATCTTCAACATGGTCTGACACACTCACAAAGCAAGGGTTTTTCAAAATAAAGCGCAAGATAGTAATAATAATAATAATTCATTTATTTTATATAGGCTCTCAAGGTCGTTGTACAAACACATAAAAAACAAGATACACAATACATAACACCAGCATAAGAAACATAAACAAGACAATGCAGTATATAAATCAATCAAATAAAAAAAACAGAGGATGTGTGATGGATAATGATCAGGGTGGATATGCGAGTGTGAAGAGATGTGTTTTGAGACGTGATTTGAAAATGGGGAGAGAGTCAGTGTTGCGGATGTCAGGTGGGAGAGTGTTCCAGAGGCGGGGTGCAGAGCGGCTGAAGGCTCTAGACCCCATATCAGGGTTTCCACTAGGATTTTTTCTCGCCAGTCAAATGTCCGGACAGAATTTATTTTACCGGACAAATTTGAAACTTACCGGTCATGTTTCAATAATAATAATAAGAATTGTGTAGCAGAGTTTCCGTTAGCAGATAATTACCGGACTATGACCGGATATGCTGATGTTTAAACTCAGTTAATGGGAGTCATTTTTATATTGCTTCAGTTTATAATCGTAACAGATCGAAAAATTCAGATTCATTTTTCAATAAATGATGCGCTTCCACAAACAACAAACAACATCCATTATTACATTCAAACAAACTACTTGTAGTAGATAAAGTACATTATTCTAAAGTTTACATTAAAGGTGGGGTAGGTAAGTTTGAGAAACCGGCTCGAGATCGCTAGAATTTGAAAATACACAACCGGAAAAAATCTGCCACTTCCTTACAGAGCCCCTCCTCCAACACACACGAACGCGCACATGACCAATGAGGGCACGAGATAAGTTTGTGCACAGATGGAAGGCTGACAGGCAGGTAGGCCATCCAGTTATTTTAGCCGGCCGGCTAAAATGATTGGTCGTGCTTTTTACAGTACTACGGTTTCCACAGATGACATTTTTTTATGGATTTTTTGTCAAAGCACTTAAGATATTCATTGCTATCGGGATGTTAAGAGCATTCCATGGAATATAACAAAAAGTGTATCTCGAGCCGGTTTCTCAAACTTACCTACCCCACCTTTAACTTTGAATAATAACACGGGAGAAACGGATCCTCTCTTTTTCCCTCTCCCTCCCTCTCTCTCCTGACAGCCCGTCAGTTTCTCATGCGGCTTGCTAAACAGTGGGCGGGGCTTCAGGTGATCATGCAGCAGCTGATGTGATCTCTCTCTCGCGTCCGGTTACACTTCACTCGCGTTTATGTCCATATCGATCAGATCCAGCTCTCCTGATCGGCCTTTATAGAGAGCACCGATCAAACTATTAAGAGTGAATATCGGCCGATAATGATCGGCGGCCAATCGATCGGAGCATCCCTAATTATTACCGGACATTTTGACTGGCAGGTTTTGAATTTACCGGTTTTTAATACATTTTACCAGCTAAAAACCGGCTAACGGAAACCCTGCCCCATATATATGTCTTATATGTCAGGGAAGAGAGTTTTCGAAAAGTCTTCCAAAGTACAAAACAGTCAATTTTATAGAGAAACAGCAAATTCTTCAAAGCAAGAATTAGAATAATTTTATTTGTGCGGCAACGAGGGAATTAACAATTTCTCATAATGTACAAGTAGAGGTTTGTCTTAATTGGAGTTAATCCGAGAGAGCGAGTTTCCCCTCTGACATGGACTGACACGATTAGATAGCGAGGATTTTCGAAATAAAGCTTCTAGGTCCGGCAGTGTCTCAGTCAGTAGGGGCTTGGACTGTGGTTCGCCGGTTCAAGTCCCCGAACAGACCTAAATATGGAGTGTGGACTGCTACTTGGAGAGGTCCCATTTCACCTCCTGCCCTGCCGTGGTGCACAATAGCTGCCCACTTCTCCCAGTACTAGACTCCTGGTGCTAGACTCCTGGTACTAGACTCCTGGTCCTAGACTCCTGGTGCTAGACTCCTGGTACTAGACTCCTGGTACTAGACTCCTGGTGCTAGACTCCTAGTGCTAGACTCCTGGTACTAGACTCCTGGTTCTAGACTCCTGGTATTAGGATGGGTTAAATGCAGAGAACAAATGTCACTGTGTGTGACCATTAAAGAGGGTTTCATCCCTTATTCTATTATATTCTGCATTAAACTTGTCTGTCCTGGCAGGTTAAAGTTTCCCTGTCATTTTTAAATAGTTCGTAATTTTTCTTCTCACATGTAAAACGTTTTTAAGCTTCTTCTTTTTGCCCCTTTTGAAAATGAGAGAAACTCTTTGAGAATTTATTTTTTATTTATTTATTCATTTATACCTTGAACGGTTTTTTTATTTTGCTTCTCTTTGTTATAATTATAATTATTATAATTATTATTGTTTGTTTTATTTCTAACATTGACTAATAGAAACAAGTTGGACATGGACCGGCACGCCTATACAGCGAGTCAATATAAAGCTTCTGCATTCATTCAGAAGCTTTATTTTGAAAATCCTCATTGTGTAAGTATGTCAGTCCCCTGGGTCTGAACACTGTGATTGGCTTGTGGGAATAGAGGCGATGTGATAGGTTCAGCTGGGGAGGATCGCTGATTGGAGGGCTGAGCGTAGTGAGATGGATGACAGATATATTGACGGTCTTCCTGGTTGAACTTGTGCTGAGCTTCATTTATTAAACCAAATATAATGAGTATTTTTTGTAAGTGTCTTTTGATGCTGTACTTTTTACGAAAGTAAACATTTTAAATCAGGACTTTTACTTGAAGTGGAGTACTTTAAGACCTTAGTATTCGTACTTTTACCTAAGTAAATATCTGAGGACTTCTTCCAACAATTAAAGACAGGTGAACAGGGTCAAAAATAATATAACAGATATCACCATGAAACCCCCCCCCACTTCATCTCTGACATTAACACAATTAGTTATTATATTAAGTTTCCTGACATGTGAGGCGTTACCTTATTTAATATGAGCTCATTTGCATATTTTCCGTCACAGAAATGGCAGATTCTGGATTGTGAATGTTGGATTTCTCTCTTTGTATCCCTCCATAAATCCACAGTGTGAGTAAGGGGTTGCTGCAGAGGGTGAACTCTCGTTCCTCTGGGAGCGTACAGGGTTAATAATCACTGAGGGTTTCCCTGCGTGCTGAGCTCTGATTAACCTCCGATCTGATTAACACTCGGACAACGTTTCTGTGTAAAGCTGTTCAGATCCAGGAGGTCACACTCAGTATAAACCCCTGCTCTAAAGAGACAGGGTGGAGAGACGTGGTGATATAGGCAATGAAAGACTGTGAATGTTCCAAATATCCTAAAAACTACAAATTATAGAATAAAAATGGTCTGAAAAATGTCAGGTGTTTTCAATTTGGTCAGAAATACTGCTTTTCTTTCTCGTTATTCTCTTTGCATCACCTCTCTCTCTTTTGTTACCTGTCTCCCTTCTTAGTGGATCTTCTCTCTCTCTCTCTTGTTACCTGTCTCCCTTCTTAGTGGATCTTCTGCCTCTCTCTCTGGGAACTTTAGGTCTCATTTCCATCCTCTGTATGTCTTGTTAAAAGTAGTACAGACGAAGCTGTTGCAGATGTGTTGAGGTGACGCTCTCACGGTCCGTCTGTTCCCAGTGTTCATTATTGGTTTAAATGGTTTAACTGGATCACTGCCGGCGGCTCTGAGCCAATTAGAGAGCGGCATCTATACAGACATCTGAGCCCGGTCGACCCGACGCGTCAAGACAAATGATTAAGTAGAGAAAACTGGATTTGCTTTTTAATTTTGGGACTAAAGCTGAAGGTTTTGAGGTTATTTCAAAAGAATTCCTCCACCAGGAATCAGTCTCTCTAACGGTACAAAACTCAAACACAGCCATTGTTGGATCAACCCGAACCCTAAACTACAGTTATGTTTACAGGGGAAATATTCTCATTTGCAATATTTGTATTGGTATTCAGCCCCCCCCCCAAGTGAAATGAGTCTAGAACCATCACTGCTGGACAGCGTCCCAAATGACAGCTTTTCCCAGAATTCCTCACCACTAACAGAGGAGATGTTCCTCTTCATTGGACTTAATCAGATTTCAGTCAGAGGTGAATAAGACGCTTTCTCTCTGACCGGACTGACACACTTACACATCGAGGATTTTCAAAATAAAGCTTCAGCGGTAAATGCTAAGTGCGTCCTGGCAAGGCTCAAAGCTTTCCTGTAACGGCTTTACCGAGACGTCTCACCTCAAAACAAGTTCAAGATGGACATGGACCAACACTTATACACAAAGGGTTTTCAAAATAAAGCTTCAGAGGAGGACAGGACTGAAACCTCTCACTTACACAGCGAGGATTTTCAAAATAAAGCTCCTGAATTAAACGCTGAATATGTAATGTCTAACCCGAAACCAGCAACAATTTCTCAAATGTTTCCAGAAGTTTCTCTAAATTGTGATGAAGCAGAGTCCTGCTTCTTCTGCAGATTTGAGTGGACACAAAGCAAGGTTTTTCAGAATAAAGCTTCTGAATGAAACCCTAAAGGCTTTCTCAGGAGGAAATGTTCTCAAAAGACACATTTTTCAAGATTCTCTCACCATTAAATGAGAAGATGTTCCTGTTAATTGGACTAAAGCAGAGTCAGAGGTGTCAGTCACACAGCGAGGATCTTCAAAATAAAGCTTGTCACTGCACCACTCTATTATGATACTGCACTAACGTAGTATCCCTCTGTGGGACTAATAAAGGTATTCTGATTCTGATTCTGAACCTCTTGGTCTGCTGGAGGACAGGTGAGTCCGTTATGTAACCCCCAGTCAGGTAAAGCTTCTTGGCTCGGCCTCTGTCCAGAACACCGTGCGGCGGGGGGTGATCCCATTAGGGAGTTATTACAGGAGCCTCCTTGATTTCTGCTGCAGGATCTAAGAGGGTTAGAGAGTCCTGAGGTTTGCTCTGCAGACTCCTGCAGCTGCACTGGATTTACCACCAATTCTGTGTGTTTTTGGTGAATCGATCAGGCTTTTTTTGTTGTTCTTCAGACGCCCAGGTTTTTCTGAAACCTTCCCCCCTCCCCCAACTCCTGGGTCCCGGTGTCTTCGTCCTTTTCCCCCGCCGCGATGGGGAACCACGGCTCGAACCTGGACGATATCCTGGCGGAGGACATGCACCACTGGTACAACAAGTTCATGAAGGAGTCTCCGTCGGGTCTGATCACGCTGTTCGAGCTGAAGGCCATCCTGGGTCTGAAGGGCATGACGGAGAACGCCAACAGCTACGTGGACCAGGTCTTCCTCACCTTCGACATGGACGGGGTGCGTTCACAACACTCACAAAATCAAACGCTAGATATGTCGGGTTCAGATGTGGCAAAAGTACACACATCCTTTACTCAAGTAGAAGTACAGATACTCGTGTTTACAAATACTCTGGTAAAAGTAGAAGTACTGACTAAACTTCTTCACTCAAGTAGAAGTAAAGAGGGCTTTGAAATGTACTTCAGTAAAAAGTACCCATAACTAGCAGCTGTTTTAAAGAGTACCTGACCTCCCTTTATATGAATGGAACAATAATGTCATTGTTAGCTAATGAATGTTTCCATGCTGAACAACGGCAACATGACAACGTTTTCATTGGTCCCTCTTCTTTAGAGAAGACCAGGAAATGATGGATACACGGATCGTGTTCAAATCAATAGGCACGCAATGACTCTAAATAATAATGATCACGCCACCAAACACACATTCAAACTAAAGGAACCAGCCTGTTTGGAAAATGTAAGAAGTAGAAAGTACAGGTATTTGTGTTCAACATGTAAGAAGTAGAAAGTACAGGTATTTGTGTTCAACATGTAAGAAGTAGAAAGTACAGGTATTTGTGTTCAAAATGTAAGAAGTAGAAAGTACAGGTATTTGTGTTCAAAATGTAAGAAGTAGAAAGTACAGGTATTTGGGTTCAAAATGTAAGAAGTCAAAGTTAAAAGTCGTCAGAAAAATAAGAAGTGTAGTAAAGTACTGATACCAGAAAAATGTACTTAAGTACAGTAACAAAGTATTTGTACTCCACTACTTCCCACCTCTGGTCGGGTTATGATGTGAGCTCTCGCTAGTAGTGAGATATGGTTTCTCTAAACCGAACTTAAGTCCTGTATCTGCTTCACCTGGCAGGTAAAATGGTCAAAGCTTTCCTGTAATGTTAAATACTTTTATACATAATGGGTTTTCACAAAGTTTCTATCCATAAAATAAGTTTTCAAGTTCTTCTAAATTACTCCAACATTGCAATGATTTTGTCTTGAGGAGGTAGGAAGTCTAAACTCTAACTAAACGCTAGATATGTCGGGTTATGATGCGAGTTCTCTCCAGGGAGATATGGTTTCTCTAAATTGTACTAACGTTCTGTATCTGCTTCACCTTCCACATGGATGGGGTGCGTTAAAAAGTTTTCTCCAGTGACATATTTCCAGAAGTGTTCCTAAATCAAACTGAGGTAGAGTCCTGCATCTGCTTCCCTTTAGACAGGGTGCTTTCACACACTCACACTGCAGGGGGCTTCAGAATCAAACGCTAGATATGTTGGGTTATGAGTTGAGTTCTCTCTAGATATAGTTTCTCTAAACCGTACTTAAGTCCTGTATCTGCTTCACCTTGCACATGGTGCGTTCACACAAAATCAAACCCTAGATATGTGATGGAAGTTCTATCCAGTGACATATTTCCAGAAGTGTTTCTAAATCAAACTGAGGTAGAGTCCTGTATCTTCTGCACCTTCAACATGGGTCACAAAGCCAGGGTTTTCAAAATAAAGCTTCTTTCTTTTGAGGTAAGAACGTTTTATAAAACTGGAATTTTTCCCCAGAATATCTCACCAGATAAAAGTAAAAGTCTATCTTAAAGTCCTGTTTCTGTACTAACACATACACAGTGAGGGATTTTCAAATAAAGCCCCCAAATTAAACGCTAAGTATACCTTGGCATCATTCAAGTTTTCTCCGGTGAGATATTGTTAGATATTCCTCTGACAGGAATCTGATTTAGTCCAATGAAGACAAACGTGTTCTTGTTTTATAGTAAGACAATATGGAAAAATATGGAATTTGAGAAAAAAATTTCCTCCAGACAAGACATTTAGCTTTATTTTGAAAACCTGGCTGTGTCGGTGTTAGCGCTCCATCTTTACGGTGTAGAGACACAGGACTCTGCCCAAGTACAACTTAGAGAAACTTGTGGAAACATTTGAGACATTTTTGCTGCTTTTTCACAAGAAAAACATATTGAAAGTTGAAATGCTAAGTGTGTCCTGGCAGGTAAAAGGGTCAAAGCTTTTCCTGTTAAAATACTTCCATACATGTGTATCATACATGTCCTCCTGTAGTAAACACACTCTACAGTACGTTTGTTCTTGTCTTGAAATGGTAGGAAGTCGACGTTCAAGATAAGCATTCATTTTCCTTTTGTTAAAAGTAAAATATAAAGAAGCTCATTTGGATTTCAATGCATACTAAACCAAACAAAAATGAAGGCAGCAGGTTGGAGTGGCATGACTGATTTTAAGTTTATGTGATATTGTTTAATATTTCCATGGAGGAAATACAGGTTTAAATAAATTAAATATCTGGAGAAAAAAAAGATATTTCAAAAAAAGTCTTGATAATGTCGACAAGTTTTAATACTTAATGGAAAAAAGTCTTTAAAGTTTGGAGGAAAGGTTTGGATTCATACATGTCGTTCACACTACAGGTGAATAGGGTAAAACAATATAACTAACAGGTATCACTATGACACCCCCCCCACTTCATTACTGACATGAACACAGTTATTTTTTATATAACAAGTTCTCTTACAGGTTATGTTTAAATACGCGGATGAGGCGATGCTAATGCTAATAGGAGAAATCTGCAAAAAAAACGAACAGACAAAGTTGGTAAAAGTAAACTCTGGGTGTGGATTTTAAGTGTAAAGTATCCTTGAAGCCTTTAATGGAAAGTCAGAGAAGCTCCATCTGCTGTGTTTTGTTTACAGTGTGGAGGAATATTACATGACATGTCATTTGTTAGACGCTTTTATCCAAAGCGACTTACATACATTCAGTACTGTGGACAATCCCCACAGTGCTGAGGTGAAGTGTCTTGCCCAGGGACACAATGACATGCTGACTGCAGTGGGACTCAAACTTGCTACCCCCTGATTCAAAGTCCAGCACACTATCCACTGAGGCACAGCCGCCCTATATTAAAAGTGTGTAAACTAGTTTCTCTATAAAACCTGAAATTGAATATGGATATAAACATACAGATATATTGTAAATATATAAAGGTGTAGGTTTGGTTCCAGAAGTTAGTTTTTTATTTATATGTGAATTTACGCACATTTGAGATTTTGGGAGGACTTTTTGTCCGGTCCCCATATTGTATAAAGCCATGTATGAGTGTAAATAGACCATTTCATTTTAAAGTCCAGTTAAGATAAAAAGGATAAAGGTTGGGTTACAGCATTTAATTGTGAGGGTTAAGATTAGAATAAAGGGGCTATGGAAGGCATGTTATTCCTTTAAGGGGCCTCACATGTGGGGAAAAACAAACATGTGTGTTTGGGTGTTTATAAATCAAAAAGACAAATGAAGGTCCGAATTTAAATATTGTAGATATTTGCCAAAAAACGTAGGGAATTCTATTTTTAGTTACAGGGACAAAAGGCGTGAACATGTTATTTTTAAATAGATAAATAACCCTCAGTTTGACCGTAGGACCAGAGTGAATTTGACCAAAGATCTCCTGCAGAGATCAGAGTTCAAGTCAGATGTGTGAATGAGGACAAAGATGGCCGTTGCAGCACTTTCATTGGCTCTCTGTCTGAGTGGATTACAGCGAGAGCAGAGACATGATCCTCGTTCAATGACAGATAAGAGGATTAAGATCAGATCGGTGACGTTCAAGGAGGACGATCGGGGACTACCAGGCTCTCAGACGCTATAGAAATCTAGCAGAAAATGCTCCTACTTCTCTCTCTCTTTATTACCTCAGATTGTAGAGAAGTCTATGAGGAAATGTTCCTACTTCTCTCTCCAAACTACGGTCCGGGGGCCAAATGCGGCCCGCGGACCATTTTGAATCGGCCCTCACTCAGCAAATAAAAAAAGTATAATGAGTTAAGCATAATAAACTTCTGCTTGTCTTATATTGTACTTCTTAAATATATATGTTCAAATATATTACACAGTATTCATGTGTTAATAAGAGCCCAATTTTCAAATACATTCAGTCAATTAAAGTTGAAAACATGTTCTAGCAAATCTAAGTTGATAAGAAAAAAGCCCAAAAACACATTCACATATCAAGCTTGAAATACACCCTTCATATTTCCTCTTATTATCAGCGATCTGAAGTTTCTGTTTTAAGGAATGAGCTGCTGACAAAATAAAGTAAACCCTCTGGAGAGCTGTGAGCTGTTTGTTTCTTAAAGCATTTTCAAGTATCAAGAATAATGTACCTACATAGTATTTTTCCAACTCATAACAGAACTTAAGAGGCCCTCTAATGAGCGGCCCTGACCTTCGTATATTTTGTATGTCACTGAAAAAGGTTTGGACCCCCCTGGCCTACACATTAAACATAATAATCTAATTGAATCCGAACGTTGTTGTTTTTCCTCTCCTCCTTCAGGACGGCTACATCGACTTCGTGGAATATATCGCAGCCGTGAGTCTGATGCTGAAGGGAGAAATCAACCAGAAGCTGAAGTGGTATTTCAAACTGTTCGATCAGGACGGGAACGGGAAGATTGACAAAGGCGAGCTGGAGACCATCTTCACGGTAACAACACAAACATTATAAAACTGAGGGGAAACTAGAATATATCTCAAATGTGGAATCGTGTCGGTATCATTCATAGTGACTCATCGTTAACTGGGATAAGATTAGATGTACTTTATTGATATTGGAAATGTTTGCATTGCAGCAGCATAATAAACAAGGCATGGCACATAAGTAGAAATTAAAAGAGTAGAAATAAACAATTCTAAAATGTAAACATCTCAAAATAGAAATAGAACAGCAATAAGAAGTTGAAAATATACAAGTTGACCATGAAGATAAAAAATCTATAAACTCTCTGGGCCAATTTTCAGTTAACACAACATAAAGCAGAATATTATTTAGATTAAATGTGTAAGGACATATAAACATGCAGAAATCCACTTAGAAAATCGGGGAATTACGGTACGTCCACACGGCAGCGTGCGTTGAAGCTTGCTGGTGGGCGTGTCTGGAGCGCGACCAACAACCAATCACATTAATCTCCCGCCCCGGACACACAAGCACTCGGTTTGATTGGCTAGAGCTTGTACTGGCATATGATTTGATTGGCTGGTGCTTCCGTTGACGCTTGAAAAGTTGAACTTTTCTCAACTTTCGAAGCGAGCAACGGAGGCAAAGCGACGGAACCACAATGCAGTTCGGCAAAGCTTGACGTCACCCCATTCGTGTGGACGTACCGTTACAGAGCGTGTTTTAGAGTTTTCTTCAGTGTCAAAGTAAAAATATTTAGTCTTTATCAAAGATTTTTTCTTCCAAATATTCTACTCTTTATGAAAAAACGTTGACTTTTTTTTCCTGAAAATATTCTACTTTTTCCTTTAAAAATTTTTTTCTCAATATATTTTGACTTTTCAAAAATTCCATAAAACGCAGCCCTGTGTGTGATGACTACTTCCATTCTTGCAAGGATAATAAATACATGTATCCTGATATTGAAGACCAAGCCGGTGACGACTGATATTTTTCTAACAATAGTCAAAGTCAGAACTAAAAATCTTCCAACTTTTTCTTAAACAAATCTGCATATGTCTTTCTTGAAAGACTCAAAAATCTCCCAACTTTGTCTCAATAAATTAAATTCTCAGTTTTTCCCCAGATAAATGTGAGAACAGAAGTGTGAAGCACAGGTTAAATGTCTCCTCAGGAAACCCTTCTTACTTTCTGTAACTTGACCTACAAACCTGAAAAGACGGATGAGCTGCTGACCGCGGGATTAGCTCTGAAATTAGCCGTGTGCTAATCTGAGCTAATCAGCCGACAGGCAGTGGAACAAAAAGTCCCGAGCCGACGTCAAACCAGTGATCAGATTTCAGAGAAAGGGCGTTTAATCCTCTGCTGCCGGGACGTTTATACACAGTAAAACAGACTTTAAAGAGTAACCTGCTAAATAAATTGTTTTAAATGATTATTTAAACCTGTGTCTATGGGAATCTATAATATAAATACATTATTATTATTATTGAGAAGAAGCACTAACTTAAAATCCTAAAACAAAAACGCTTAAATGCAAAAATGTGTATTAGAAGTTGAAATCGTAATACATTTATTATTGTCATTTCATTATTTATTTTAAATGTATGACTTTTATATTTACATTATATTTCGTCGACAAAATATTTATCCTTTTTTGGTTTATTTTTATTTTGTGTTATGTTTTTTGACATTGTGTTTTATTTTAGAAAATTTCACAATTCAAATGTTTTAAACACAAAAAATAAATAACAATTTATTTGCTATTTTCCCTTAATTAATTGCTATTTAATTATTCGCAGTCCCTTTAAGCCCAATGTTTGATTACAGATTGCTCTCATCTTTTGAATTTCATACAATAGTTTAAGTAGAAAGACTTCCTGTTTCTGTGGTTTTACCTGAGTCACAGTTTGAGTGTCGCCCCCTGCAGGCGATACAGGACATCACACGGAACAGAGAGACGAGTCCCGAGGACATCGTGTCGATCATCTTCGAGAGGATCGACGTCAACGGAGAAGGTAAAAAAAGAGACAAGATAAAACGTATTTATTCTTTAATCAGGTGCTCACTAAACCCCAGAAAGTGGTTGCTAGTTCTTTTGAAATAAGCCAGCACTATTAGTTTTAAAACCCTGAAATTAGTCAGCGTTATGAGTCCTCAATCCCTGATATGAGTCAGCGTTATGAGTCCTCAATCCCTGATATGAGTCAGTGTTATGAGTCCTCAATCCCTGATATGAGTCAGTGTTATGAGTCCTCAATCCCTGATATGAGTCAGTGTTATGAGTCCTCAATCCCTGATATGAGTCAGTGTTATGAATCCTAAACCCTGATATGAGTCAGTGTTATGAGTCCTAAACCCTGAAATGAGTCAGCATTATGAGTCCTAAAACTCTGAAATGAGTCAGCATTATGAGTCCTAAAACCCTGAAATGAGTCAGCGTTCTGAGTCCCTGAAATGAGTCAGCGAGGTTCTAGAGTCCCTGAAATGAGTCAGCATTATGAGTCCTAAAAGCCCTAGAATGAGTCAGCATCATGAGTCCTCAATCCTTGATATGAGTCAGCGTTATGAGTCCTCAATCCTTGATATGAGTCAGTGTTATGAGTCCTAAAACCCTGATATGAGTCAGCATTATGAGTCCTAAAACCCTGAAATGAGTCAGCATTATGAGTCCTAAAACCCTGAAATGAGTCAGTGTTATGAGTCCTAAAACCCTGAAATGAGTCAGCATTATGAGTCCTAAATCCCTGATATAAATCAGCGTTATGAGTCCTCAATCCCTGATATGAGTCAGTGTTATGAGTCCTAAACCCTGATATGAGTCAGTGTTATGAGTTCTAAAACCCTGAAATTAGTCAGCGTTATGAGTCCTAAATCCATGATATAAGTCAGCGTTATGAGTCCTAAAACCCTGAAATTAGTTAGCATTATGAGAACCAAAACTCTGACATGACTCAGCATCATGAGTCCCTGAAATGAGTCAGCATTATGAGTCCTAAAACTCTGGAATTAGTTAACGTTATGAGTCCTAAAACCCTGAAATGAGTCAGCATTATGAGTCCTAAAACCCTGAAATGAGTCAGCGTTATGAGTCCTAAAACCCTGAAATGAGTCAGCATTATGAGTCCTAAAACCCTGAAATGAGTCAGCGTTATGAGTCCCTGAAATGAGTCAGCATTAAGAGTCCTAAACCCTGAAATGAGTCAGCGTTTTGATGTCTTCTTCACTCTACCCCTCACCTGTCTCCTCCTCAGGTGAGCTGACCCTGGAGGAGTTCATCGAGGGAGCCAAAGACCACGAGGACATCATGGACATCCTGCGGGAGCTGATGGATCTGACGCCGGTGCTCGTCATCATCGTGGAGGGCCGGACGGGCTGAGGGCCACAAACACTGAGCAACACAAGCTTTAACAAAGAACTGAACTAAACCCTCTCGCCCCTTTCAAAATAAGAGAAAAGACTTACTCCTGATGATCGGTGGTCAGAGCGAGGCAGCGGGAAATCCAACAGACACGGAAATGTAAAGCTTTGGGAAGGATTGGACGTCCAGGTGCTCGTCTCCCGGGATGACGGAAGAAACATTCACCTTTGAAGAAGACTTTGAACACCCTCACAAATCATGATATTCAACAACCAGAGAACTTTATTTTGAAATACAATCAGGATTCCAGTTTCCAAAAGACGTTTTTGGTGCCAACTTAATTTGAAATTAGACCAAAAGATGTCATTCAATACTTTAAAGTTAAATTCTCTCCAATTTAAACTCTTCTTCGCTCAGTTAGTTCCAGACTGCATTCAACATTTTGCCAATTTTAGATTTAATTTAGAAAGACTTTTATACAGCTGGTTGTGTTTTGGCGTTTTTTTGGGGGGGGGGGTTTTGGCGGTAAAACGTTCTCAAATTTTCGTCTCAAACTTCCAATCTTCTTCCGGCAGTATCATTGAACATTTTATATTTAGCCTGAATTCTCGGGGAGATGAAGCTCAAATCAAATCATGTCGAATATTTCGTCTTTTTCTGGAATAATGCAACCGTGAAGTCTCTGGTTGGAATATTTAGCTCTAAAAAATAAGTAAATTATATTCAGTATTCAGTACAACCAGTTTCACATGCAACTAATTATTTCCATCCTGAATTCGTCTGTTAATGAGCTGGTTAATTGCAAATTAACCATCATTACATTTTCAAAAGGAAGAAAATAGAGAAGAAGACATCTTTAAAAGTCTTGTTTAAGCAAAAACGATATAATTTTTCTGCTTTCCTTTTAATCTCCATTTGATGCATTCTTTGAACACTTTGTTCCACATCTCTGTTAACACTGTGAAAGTCCCCCTATGTGCTGCAGTGCATGCTAGGAGTTCTGCAGGGAGCTGATCCTCTTAATGCATTAAAGGGTTGAGCATCCTGAGCCGTAATGGATCAGATTTACAGCTTCACCGTGACCCCGGGGGTTAAGGACAACCGGGAGGAAACGTCAGAAGAGCTGTGGCTCGACTTCTGAATACACACAGGACTTTATCTTGAACTTCAGAGATCATTTGATACCGATTTTGTGTCCAGGAACGTTTCTCCGATTGAAGACCTTTGCATTTTTCTTTGGTCAGTTAGAGCCGACTCAAAATCTTGCAGATTTTCGATGGCAATTTATTTGGTAGTCTTTGTACAACTGTGTGTTTGGACTGGTCTCTGTTTGGTGGTAAAACACGTTCCTATCCCTCAAAGTAACTCTGCTTTCTACTCTTGGGTTTTCTCTCGGATGACGCAGCAGAATAATCCTCATTAACCTGCTGCGTCATCTCCTCTGAGTCCAGGCTGACCCGGGCCAAATGAGGCCGACCCGGGCCAAAGGAGGCGGAAGTAGTGAAGCAAGTCAAGGTGAATAACCAACCAGTAATAGAGAAGCTTGACTTTACTACGATCAGATCAAAAAATAAGGAACAAATGGTACAAACGGGAAGTTTGCATGGGTAGAAATATCCACCCGTCACAAAGCCATCAGGACTTTATTTTGAAATATCTTTTAGGGATTTCCAGTTTCCAAAGAAGTTTTTGGTACTAACTTAATACGAAAGTGGACCAAAGGTTGTCATTCAATACTTTTATAGTTCAATTATCTCCAATTGAAACTCCTCTTCGCTTATTCTTTGATCAGTTAGTACCAGACCGCGTTCAAAATCTTGCCAATTTTTGAGTTTATCTAGAAAGATTTTTATACGACTGGTTGTGTTTTTTTTTGTTTTTGTTAGACCTTTGGCGGTAAAACCTTCTCAAAGTCTCAGTCTCTTGTACCGTCATCCGGCAGAATTATTGAAGTAATAGAGATGGTATACAAGAAGGAAGTAACAATATCCCTCAGTCCCGATGTGGTTTCATCAGACATCGGGGTCTTGAAAGGGATCGCAGGGGTCAACCCTTGTTTAAACATTTTGCTTTCCTCGGGATATCCAACAATCCTCCTAACACAACATGACATGAGAGCGTTGTAAATGGCACTTCTGTTCATCCCCGACCACCAACAGTTCTCGAGACATTTTGCATTGTAGGACTGAACATTCACAAACTTTGTCCCAGTCTGTACGACATCCAGGACATCCAGGACATCCAGGACAGACTGAATGCTTGCAAACTGAATGGACATTTTGTCTCGTTTCAGCTTTCACTGCTAGTATGGTGAGCGGTTCTGAATAAAGACTGAACACAAGACTTACGGTGCGTCTACACAGCAGCGTTAAAAAAATCTTGAAACGCTTCTGCCCATTCACTTTGAATGGGGTGACGTCACTTTCCCTCACTTTTCGCCGAAATGCATTGTGGGCAGGCGAGCGGAGATTTTGAGGATTTTGAGGATTCAAAGTTGAACAATGTTCAACTTTTGAGGCTGAGGTGGAAGCGTCAGCCAATCAAATCCCGTGTACGCAAATCTGACAGTTCAAGCTCTAGCCAATCAAACGGCGTGTATGCTGGGAGAGACATACCGCAGGTCATTTCCTCATATTCCAAAAAATGGAGGAGAAATTAGCGGTAGCGAATCAATCACCCGGTGCTTTATGACCAGACCTACCGGGATATAAACCGGAGGAGCCAGGCATGGAGGGAGGTGGCAGAGACAGTGGTATGTTTTCGCCTGTTTTGGGGAGTTTATATCCAGTTTACTTCGGGCTTTTTTGCTTCGTATGTCGCGGGCGAGAGATTCATGTGATTGGTTGCTCGCAAAAAATCCTCAAGCTTCAGATACGCCCACCTCCAAGATTTTTTTTAATGCTGCTGTGTAGACGTACCGTTAGTGCAAACAGGAGATGTTTACAGACCAAACATGCAGGTAAAGTCATAGTCAAGTACTTTATCTAGATGCTGCTGATAATACTTACATACTTAGTTAAGTCAGGTTTTGATCACGGTGTAAAATGTTAAAAAGAATACGGAGCCAAGGGAGGGGGACAATATAACGAGGAAGATATTGGAGTCTCTGAGATTGAAAAAGGTAAATGAATAGGATGTTCTCTGAGACTTTAAACTCATTCATTGGTGAGAACATCTCTGAGATTGGTGTGAAATGATCCAACCTTGCAATGTGTGTTTTCTTGGAAATGAACCACTTTAATCTAAGTAAAAGTCTTGTAAATGTAGGTTTTTATTCTGAGTATTCCCGCCCGGCCCCGGCTCCGTAAATACTACAAATACGCCGCTGTAGTTTTTGAATGAAGGACTGTTACTTGTTTTAGCAGACAGAGAATCATCAGAGCTTTTCTTTTTGAATGCACTTTTCTATGTTGTTGTCCTCAGAGACACTAAAGCTGTCCAACAGGTGCAGATACTTGTACATATAGAGGTTTACTGTATCTCAAGTACAATGACTTGAGTAGAGGTACTTGTACTTTACTATGTCCGGCTACTTTCTACTTGATCTCAGTGGGAGATATTGAACTTTTAACTGCACTACATTGATTTAAGTTGAAGTTACTTTCCAAATGAGCTTTTGAATCCCCTTCCTGCCCCGGGGGAACCGCTCTCTCCAGATGTGTTCATGTTCGAACGGACTGTAATCTTTTAAAACGACCAAAGAGATCTCACTCTTCTTGAAATTACATTTGGATGCATTTTTATTTTGAAGATGTATTTGTCGTTAGCTTTGTGCGACTGGTCTCTTATTTTGAAGTTCTAAAAAGGAAGCGGCTGAATGGATTGTAAACATTTATATTTTTTTATACGATGACGAGTGAGACAAGATCATGAGGACGTTTGGACGTGTTTGTTTAGGTAAAGCTGATTACAGTTCGAGGTGAGGAAGAGGAGGAGGAGGCCATGTTGTCCTTAAAGCTGCTAACAGGTAGTCGTACGGTTAGCATCGATGCTAACAGCTCTTATCGTGCAATAGAGAGGTCACAGAGAAACAAGTCTCTAAGTTCAATTGACCCAAATCATGTTTTGTGTTGCCTTATCAATAAAGTTTTTAAAGAAAATGTGAGTTATTTTTATTTACACTTCAATGGGTTCACTTGCTCTTGGAATTCAATCATTCCTCATGGTTTGAGTGCAGTTTTGACTTATCTCTCACGTCTCTCACCTCACCTGTCTCTCTCACCTGTCTCTCACCTGTTTCTCACCTGTCTCTCACCTGTTTCTCTCACCTGTTTCTCTCACCTGTTTCTCTCACCTGTTTCTCACCTGTCTCTCACCTGTTTCTCTCACCTGTTTCTCTCACCTGTCTCTCACCTGTCTCTCTCACCTGTTTCTCACCTGTCTCTCACCTGTTTCTCACCTCAGTCTCTCACCTGCCACTCTCACCTGTTTCTCACCTCAGTCTCTCACCTGCCACTCTCACCTGTCTCTCACCTCACCTGTCTCTCACCTCAGTCTCTCACCTGTTTCTCACCTCAGTCTCTCACCTGTCTCTCACCTGTCTCACAGTGTCTCACCTGTCTCTCACCTGTCTCTCACTTCAGTCTCTCACCTCAGTCTCTCACCTCAGTCTCTCACCTCAGTCTCTCACCTCAGTCTCTCACCTCAGTCTCTCACCTGTCTCTCACCTCAGTCTCTCACCTCAGTCTCTCACCTGTCTCTCACCTCAGTCTCTCACCTCAGTCTCTCACCTCAGTCTCTCACCTCAGTCTCTCACCTGTCTCTCTCACCTGTCTGGAGAAAATCAGCATTTGAGGAAGTATTTAGAGGTAAAAATAAATCTACAAAATAAAATAAAAACTCAAACAATTACTCGTAATTTTTCTAAATAAAAAACGAATAATACTTAAAAGAATAACAAATTGTTTAGAAATAAAAAGGAAATTACCAGAACTAATTGACTAACTATGAGAATGAACAAACATACAAAACAATAATAAATATTCTAGAAAAAATATCAATAATAAAAAAACATCTAAATATTTACTAGAAAATATAGAAGAAAAAAATAAAGAAATCACTAAGAAAAAAATCCAAAATGATTATTATGATTACCTCTGAGATATAGTGACATTTAAATATCAAGTATTATAAATTAGAAGTACACAAGTAAAGTACCTTTATTGTGTACTTTAATACAGTACTTTTCCCAGGAATAGTTTCCATAGTTCCTGTTCTGTTCTTAGTTCATGAGAACCTTTTCTGATTGGCTGGGCGGATTGCAAACCACGCCCCGTAAAACTCAGAAAGGTTTTGTGAAGCCGCCATTTTATTTGCTCGCATTAGCATTATTAGCATTAGCATTAGCCCAGCGCACAAACGCAGAGAGACTAACTTATGGCAACACAAAATAAAACATGGGAGTGGTGGAGATGAGGAGGTGTCGGCGTTCTGGCGATTTACTCTGAAGGCTTCAGTAGAAGCTGCTGGGAGTCCCAGCAGCTTCTACTGAAGCCAGTCCCCAACTCCGGGGACTTCCGGCCGGGGACTCCAGGTGGCAGTATACGCCGTGAAGTTGTTTGCAGCCTGCCAGTAAACCCAAAGCAGAAGAAGAAGAAGTGACGTCAGCGGCTTCATTTGCCTAACCCTCCCTCAGGGACTTATTCCGGTGGGAACGCGATCTGCTAGGACAGTTCCAGGGACTAAAGAGTTCGGGGGGAACAAGTACCGGGAACAAGTACCGGCTAAATACTTGGTGTGAAAGCGGCTCTTGAGTAAAGGTACTTGGTAATGTTCCAGAAGATGAAGATGTGACAATAAATATAAAAACAAATGATAAATTAATCAAAGTTTTTATTGAAAATGTAGAAAAAGAAGCTTTAACGTCTCTCAGGTGATTTGGTCTGTCTGTTTTATAGATTCAGGTTTCCACAAAACAATGATAATCCATACAGGCTAGAGTGTATCCCAGCATGCATTGTGTTACAGAGGTTGCACCCGACCCTAAACTGCAATTCATCATCTTCGTTTTTAAAGACAAGCCTTTATCTTGTAAATCCTTCCAACAACAGGAGGTCTATTTTGGATATAAAACCAGATCTTTCTCCGTAGAGTCGATATCAGTAGCTTGTGATTCTCCTGCCTCAGGTCCCCCATATACATCCCTTCCCTCAATTTCATTATTTGATCAGTTAGAACCAGACTGCATTCACAATCTTGCTAATTTTAGATTTAATTAAGAAAGACTTTATACAACTTTTTTTGTTTTGGCGTTTTGGGTTTTTTGTTAGACCGTTGGCGGTGAAACGTTCTCAAAGTCTCAGTCTCTAGTACCGGCATCATTGAAGTAATAGAGATGGTATACAAGAAGGGCCGTTTGCATGAGTAACCATATCCCTCCGTCCCGATGTGGTTTCATCAGACATTGGCGTCTGGAAAGGGATCGCATAATCTTCCGGGTCAACCCTCGTTTAAACATTTTGCTTTCCTCGGGATATCCCACAACCCTCCTCACACAACATGAAATGAGAGCGTGTAAATGGCTCTTCTGTTCATCAGACCAAGGAGGGCTGGTTGCACGGGGAGAGAGGGGGAGAGAGGGGGAGTAAATAGGGAGTAAAAACTAACGATGTTGGCTCCTGGTCGTCAGGTCCACTGTGATTGGTCCATAATACACGGTCGAGGAAAGAGGAAATGGCAGAGTGTGTGTTTTTGTCGGGGGGGAGGGTCTAAGCTGTGTCTCTCAGGGCTGTTTCGGCCTCTCCGCCCCCCTCAACATGCTGCAGTACAGACGCAGGAAGCAGTAAATGATGCCCAGCGAGCAGTACAGGGAGGTGGCCAGCAGGGGGAGGAAGGGCAGCCTCGCCCCCCATGGAGAGAGAGGGAACAGGACGTCACAGCAGAGAGAGAGGAGGAGCAGCCCCACCAGGTACAGGGTCTCCGGGGGCAGCAGCAGGGGCCCCCTGGGGAGAGAGAGTGATATGATTATTTTATTTATTAAAAAAAAAATCTCTAATTAAATGTCAGCTTTATTATGAGTAACACGTATTTAAGTACTTAAAGTGGTAAATTATTTAAAATAAAACACATGTTAACAGTTATTGTTGGATTTTACAAAGTCAGAAAATAATTATTAATAAAACATTTAAATAAATAAATATTAATATGCATTTTTTTTGCATTTTAGGATTTTTTAAGGATCATGGGAACCCTTATTGTCATGAGTCTACATCAAAAAGAATATATTTATATATTTTTAATTTTTTTGACTGACAAAAAAAGACATTTGAAGACATGGAGAAAGTGGGATGCTTTGAGTACCTGTGCAGGTGTCTCAGAGCGCTGAAGGAGTACAGGGTGAACATCAGCATCAGCAGCACTTTGATGGGCAGCTCTGCAGAAACACATGTTCATTATAATCAATCAATTCATTCATTAACCCCCCCCCCCCCCCTCCTCCAAATAGAGTCCTTCGTTTATCAATAAGTATTTTGTTGGGAAAATCCTGAATGTCCTCTTCCAATGTGAGAGTAACATGATAACAAAGGTATCCCAACTGTAGCTGTGTGCATGACAGGATGTATGATTACCTAGAAGAGCATCAGGACTGTTTGAGGCATATGATAGCTATGTGATTAACATGATGATTCAGCCTCTATGGAGATAGACATATGACAAGCATGATCATTTCTGACGTGGAGCTAATCTGAAGTAAACATTGAATACTGCTTTCTATTCCTCCATCTTGTGACTGTGTAACTCCCTCTCTTGGATATCAGCATGTGAAGGACACTGTTCAGGAACTAGTTGATGCTCTGTGTGTGATGACTACTTCCATTCTGGAGAGGATCACAAATACATGGATCCTGATGTTGAAGCTCAAGCCGGGGGCCAGGGAGAGTTTTCTAACAGATGAAGACATGTGATTGAGTAATTCTCCCCCATCCACTGAACATCCCTCGTCTGATTGGCTGGGACATCTGACAGGTGTGTCGCTGTGTTTACCTGCGCAGGTGAAGAGCAGCGGGAACAGAGAGTAATGACCCGTGGTGGACAGCAGCAGGAATATCCCAGCATCCTCTCTGTTCTGCACAGCCAGGAGGCTGCAGGAAACACACAACAGAACTTCAAAATAAAAGTCTAGACCGAAGTATGGAGGGTATTAACAGGTGAGAGACAGGTGAGACACAGGTGAGAGACAGGTGAGAGACAGGTGAGAGACAGGTGAGAGATAAGTGTGAGACAGGTGAGAGACAGGTGAGAGACAGGTGAGAGATAAGTGTGAGACAGGTGAGAGACAGGTGAGAGACAGGTGAGAGACAGGTGAGAGACAGGTGAGAGACAGGTGAGAGACAGGTGAGAGATAAGTGTGTGAGACAGGTGAGAGACAGGTGAGAGATAAGTGTGAGACAGGTGAGAGACAGGTGAGAGACAGGTGAGAGATAAGTGTGAGAGACAGGTGAGAGACAGGTGAGAGACAGGTGAGAGATAAGTGTGTGAGACAGGTGAGAGACAGGTGAGAGACAGGTGAGAGACAGGTGAGAGATAAGTGTGTGAGACAGGTGAGAGACAGGTGAGAGATAAGTGTGAGAGACAGGTGAGAGACAGGTGAGAGACAGGTGAGAGATAAGTGTGTGAGACAGGTGAGAGACAGGTGAGAGACAGGTGAGAGACAGGTGAGAGATAAGTGTGAGAGACAGGTGAGAGACAGGTGAGAGACAGGTGAGAGATAAGTGTGTGAGACAGGTGAGAGACAGGTGAGAGACAGGTGAGAGATAAGTGTGTGAGACAGGTGAGAGACAGGTGAGAGACAGGTGAGAGACAGGTGAGAGACAGGTGAGAGATAAGTGTGTGAGACAGGTGAGAGACAGGTGAGAGACAGGTGAGAGACAGGTGAGAGATAAGTGTGAGACAGGTGAGAGACAGGTGAGAGACAGGTGAGAGATAAGTGTGAGACAGGTGAGAGACAGGTGAGAGACAGGTGAGAGACAGGTGAGAGATAAGTGTGAGACAGGTGAGAGACAGGTGAGAGACAGGTGAGAGATAAGTGTGAGAGACAGGTGAGAGACAGGTGAGAGACAGGTGAGAGAGACAGGTGAGAGACAGGTGGAGAGACAGGTGAGAGTACAGTGTGATAGATGAGTGTGATGAGGAACAGGTGAGAGAGACAAGGGTGAGAGACCGGTGTGAGAGATAAGTGGTGAGACAGGTGAGAGACAGGTGAGGAGGACAGGTGAGAGATCAGATGTGAGAGATAGTGTGAGGACAGGTGCAGGTGAGAGACAGGTGAGAGACAGGTGAGAGATAAGTGTGAGAGACAGGTGAGAGACAGTGGAGAGGACAGGTGGAGAGTACTGAAGGTAGAGAGACACAGTGTGAGAGACAGGTGAGAGGACAGGTGAGAGATTAAAGTGTGTGACCGTGAGAGACAGGTGAGAGACAGGTGAGAGATAAGTGTGTGAGACAGTGGTGAGAGACAGGTGAGAGACAGGTGAGAGATACAGTGTGAGAGATAAGTGTGATGAGGACAGGTGAGAGACAGGTGAGAGACAGGTGAGAGATAAGTGTGAGACCTGAGAAGGTGAAGACAGGTGAGAGACAGGTGGAGAGACAGGTGAGAGATAAGTGGTGAGACAGGTGAGAGACAGGTGAGAGGACAGGTGAGAGATAAAGTGTGAGAGACAGGTGAGAGGACAGGTGAGAGACAGGTGAGAGATAAGTGTGAGACAGGTGAGAGACAGGTGAGAGACATGTGAGAGATAAGTGTGTGAGACAGGTGAGAGACAGGTGAGAGATAAGTGTGTGAAGGACAGGGTGAGAGACAGGTGAGAGACAGGTGAGAGATAAGTGTGAGACAGGTGAGGAAGAGACAGGTGGAGACGGTGAGAGATAAGTGTGAGAGCTAGTGTTGAGAGACAGGTGAGAGGACAGGTGAGGACAGGAGGGGACAGGTGAGGACAGGTGAGAGAGAGACAGGTGAGAGACAGGTGAGAGATAAGGTGTTGAGAGACAAGGTGAGGAGGACAGGTGAGAGACAGGTGAGAGGACAGGTGAGAGACAGGTGAGAAGGACAGGTGAGAGATAAGTGTGAGACAGGTGAGAGACAGGTGAGAGACAGGTGAGAGATAAGTGTGTGAGACAGGTGAGAGACAGGTGAGAGACAGGTGAGAGATAAGTGTGAGACAGGTGAGAGACAGGTGAGAGACAGGGTGAGAGACAGGTGAGAGACAGGTGAGAGTTAAGTGTGAGACAGGTGAGAGACAGGTGAGAGACAGGTGAGAGATAAGTGTGAGACAGGTGAGAGATAAGTGTGAGACAGGTGAGAGACAGGTGAGAGACAGGTGAGAGACTAAGTGTGAGACAGGTGAGAGACTGTGAGACAGGTGAGAGACTATGAGACAGGTGAGAGACTATGAGACAGGTGAGACACTATGAGACAGGTGAGAGACTGTGAGACAGGTGAGAGACTATGAGACAGGTGAGAGACTATGAGACAGGTGAGAGACAGGTGAGAGACAGGTGAGAGACAGGTGAGAGATAAGTGTGAGACAGGTGAGAGACTGTGAGACAGGTGAGACACTGTGAGACAGGTGAGAGACAGGTGAGAGACTGTGAGACAGGTGAGAGACAGGTGAGAGACAGGTGAGAGACAGGTGAGAGATAAGTGTGAGACAGGTGAGAGATAAGTGTGAGACAGGTGAGACACTGTGAGACAGGTGAGAGACAGGTGAGAGATAAGTGTGAGACAGGTGAGAGACAGGTGAGAGACAGGTGAGAGACAGGTGAGAGATAAGTGTGAGACAGGTGAGAGATAAGTGTGAGACAGGTGAGACACAGGTGAGAGACAGGTGAGAGACAGGTGAGAGATAAGTGTGACACAGGTGAGAGACAGGTGAGAGACAAGTGAGAGACAGGTGTGAGACAGGTGTGAGACAGGTGTGAGACAGGTGAGAGATAGGTGAGAGACAGGTGAGAGACAGGTGAGAGATAGGTGTGAGACAGGTGTGAGACAGGTGAGAGATAGGTGAGAGACAGGTGTGAGACAGGTGTGAGACAGGTGAGAGATAGGTGAGAGATAGGTGAGAGACAGGTGAGAGACAGGTGAGAGATAGGTGAGAGACAGGTGAGAGACAGGTGAGAGACAGGTGTGAGACAGGTGAGAGACAGGTGTGAGACAGGTGAGAGATAGGTGAGAGACAGGTGTGAGACAGGTGAGAGACAAGTGAGAGACAGGTGAGAGACAGGTGTGAGACAGGTGAGAGACAGGTGAGAGACAGGTGAGAGACAGGTGAGAGATAAGTGTGAGACAGGTGAGACAGATGAGAGACAGGTGTGAGACAGGTGAGAGATAGGTGAGAGACAGGTGTGAGACAGGTGAGAGACAAGTGAGAGACAGGTGAGAGACAGGTGTGAGACAGGTGAGAGACAGGTGAGAGACAGGTGAGAGATAAGTGTGAGACAGGTGAGAGACAGGTGAGAGACAGGTGAGAGACAGGTGAGAGACAGGTGAGAGATAAGTGTGAGACAGGTGAGAGACAGGTGAGTGTGAGACAGATGAGAGAGACAGGTGAGAGAGACAGGTGAGTGTGAGACAGGTGCGAGAGACAGTTGAGAGTAAGACAGGTCTGAGAGACAGGTGAGTGTGAGACAGATGTGAGAGACAGGTGAGAGAGACAGGTGAATGTGAGACAGGTGAGAGAGACAGTTGAGAGTAAGACAGGTCTGAGACAGGTAAGTGTGAGACAGGTGTTACCTGAGTGGCAGGATGGCGAGCAGCACTGCCTTCTCATGGACGTGCCATCCGAACAGGAAGGATCCCAGACTGCAGAGCAGGAGGCAGCGCAGGAAGCTCTGAGCGCTGCGGGGACGATGCCAGAGAGACACCAGCGCCGGCTGGGGGAGGGGGGGGAGAGGGGGGGAGAGGGGGGGAGAGGGGGGGAGAGAAAAGTCGAAATTCAGAGAAAACTTTGTTTGATTTTTTTTTTATCTGACCGAAAGTGAAATGATTTTGTTTGTTATGAGTTCTGAACAAAAAAAGACTTATTCTGAGAATTATTTTCACAGAACTCAAAACTAAATTTCACATTTGGTCAGACCTCTCACAAAAATGACACAAGTGGGTTTTTCGTTTTATATAAACAGGGGTGCACATAACTGGTACGCAGGTACGCATGGGCGGCAACAATCTGAAATGCGTACCGTCACTTGTGTCACGAAGCGCATTTGCGTACCGACGTACTTGTGAAGCTTTTCCAGAAGGCGGTTAGATCACCGGACGACAGAGAGGGTCTCCATGTGCACAGACGGGGCTGCTGTTAACGTCGGTCTGTACAACGGAATTGTGCCAAAACTACGCCAACCGGTTGCGGAGGGGGACTCCCCCCCCTTCACTGGAGAACTGTGCTAAAACAGCTGATCACAATGCTCACGCTCTGTGGTCACGAAGTACTCCACTAGCCCCCCCCCCGTTGACGTTGGCGATACAGAGGGCTTCATCACATAACTTTGAGTGGAGCCAGAAGTTGGAGTACCAAACACTGACTCCACACTGAGAAAGTTATGTGCACCCCTGGATATAAACATGTGAGACTCACCAGGATGGAGAGCACGGTGCACAGCAGGGTGACGGGGGGGGTGACGGAGGGCAGGACCGTGTGCTGGAACTCCTGAACGAGCCCCCCCGTCATGGACGCTTTAGGAAGCTCCGCCTCCTGCAGCAGCTGCAGACGAACACCTGGACAGGTAGATTCAGGATTTACATCATAAGCAGTTCATATTCTCTGTTCAGAGCATGCTTTGGGTCCCAGATCCAAGTCATGTTCTGAACATTATACAGGGAGTCATGAGTGTTTCTCACCCAGCAGGGTCAGGGTCTTGTCCAGTCCGTTGTACAGCGCCCAGACGTTCGGGGCCCAGTAGGCGTGGCAGAGGCCCCTCTTAAAGGGGAAGAGCCGGGACAACACCTGAGGGAGCTGACCCTGCAGAGGACCAGGAACAGCTGTTAACCAATCATCTTCTTCCTGTTTAAAGGTCTCCTATTACGCAAAAGTCACTTTCTGATGTCTTCTCTACATCAATGTGTCCCCGGTGTGTCAGGAGACTCACAAAGTGTCAGGAAATAAACCCCTCTCTCTTTTCCTCCGTACCCACCTCTCTAAAAACGGGGAACAACGGAGCTGATCCAGATTTGCTGCGTCATGACCACATGACTCAAATGTGGGCGGGCTTTAAACCCACGGGCCAATCAGAAACGTTGCTGTCAGAAACAATGAGACGTGTTCTGGAAGTAATATGGTCTGTGTTTACATTAGCATGCTAACACTCAGAGCTAACCTGTACTGGAGAGAGTCTGTGTGAAGAAGCAGGAAATCAAAAGGAAGTCACCTTGTGGTAAACCTGAGAGAGAGAAAGAGTTTGAGCTCCATACTGTTTCAGAGAGAATCCTTCATGTGGTTTGGAACATGATATGGAGTTTCATCACGGCTGCATTTAGCTGAGTTTCTGCTGGGAGAGTTCTCCTGATGAGATCTACTCTCTCTCTAAAGCTACTGACCCAGAGTCAGCTCTTTAGTAACAGCTGGAAGAGAGGGGGGGGGGGGCTACAAGGATCTGTTTGGGGTTTGGAGCAGGACACTTCAGAGACATGTCTTTAGTAACAGCTGGGAGAGAGGGGGGGGGGGCTACAAGGATCTGTTTGGGGTTTGGAGCAGGACACTTCAGAGACATGTTTGTATATATCTGAGACTTTAATATATGCCTAAAATAGTATAATAGGAGACCTTTAAAGCTGGTGTGTGTGATAAAGTGTTGGATAAAGGCTCACCATGAGGATGAAGGGTCCGAACGACAGGAAGCAGACGGACAGCACGATGCCGCCCAGCGCCGCCAGGCGGAGAAAACTGAAACTCCTCCATCGAACAGAACCGTCTGAAAACACAGAAAAACATCAACAATAATTCCTGCCTCGTGGAAAGCATTTTAAAAGTCTCCTATGATACTGTTTCTCATCAATATATCACAGGTCTCAGATATATCCAGAGCCTGTCTCTGATTGGCTGAAACACCAAACAGATCATTCCAGCATTACCCATAATCCCCTCTGTTTCAGCCCTGTTTCCAAAGTGCTGATTCACTGGCCATTTCTCAATCGCGAGGATGCTGGCTTGGTAGCACAGCCGAGCCGAGCATCTTGCTTCAGAAGCGAGGCAAGAATCCTTCCTGGCATTCGGAAAACGAAGAGTGGAACAGGCTAGCAAGTGTGCAGGTGTGCGTCATATGAGAGGCCCCGCCTCTTACATCTTCCGCCACAGATTTGGGGAAATTGGTCCATGCACAAAGCATTGTGGGGATTTTAAGGACGCGAAGTCTACCCATGTGCAGCCTCGAAATTTCCCCCAAACCAAGGACGCGGCCTCGGTGGAATTCCAAGTATGCTGGAGATTGGAACAGTCCTTCGGCGGCACTCGATGACGTAGCATCCTTGAAATATTGGCTTGGAAGCCAATATCCTCGCGATTGAGAAACGGCCACTGTCTGTTACTTTAGATGAAAATAAGGAGCCCCTCCCCACGCCCCTCTGAGAGAGATTTGGTTGCAAAGAACTCAATGGTGCTCTAGGAGGAGATTCAGGATAAGGGGGGGGGGGGGGGGGGGGGGGTTACCTTGGTTGTCCTGGGTGAAGCAGTATGATTAAAGGTGTGTTCAGGTACCCGAGTTGTCCTGGGTGAAGCAGTGTGATTAAAGGTGTGTTCAGGTACCCGAGTTGTCCTGGGTGAAGCAGTGTGATTAAAGGTGTGTTCAGGTACCTGAGTTGCTCTGGGTGAACCAGTGTGATTAAAGGTGTGTTCAGGTACCTGAGTTGTCCTGGGTGAACCAGTGTGATTAAAGGTGTGTTCAGGTACCTGAGTTGTCCTGGGTGAAGCAGTGTGATTAAAGGTGTGTTCAGGTACCTGAGTTGCTCTGGGTGAAGCAGTATGATTAAAGGTGTGTTCAGGTACCTGAGTTGTCCTGGGTGAAGCAGTGTGATTAAAGGTGTGTTCAGGTACCTGAGTTGTCCTGGGTGAAGCAGTATGATTAAAGGTGTGTTCAGGTACCTGAGTTGCTCTGGGTGAAGCAGTATGATTAAAGGTGTGTTCAGGTACCTGAGTTGTCCTGGGTGAAGCAGTGTGATTAAAGGTGTGTTCAGGTACCTGAGTTGTCCTGGGTGAAGCAGTATGATTAAAGGTGTGTTCAGGTACCTGAGTTGTCCTGGGTGAAGCAGTGTGATTAAAGGTATGTTCAGGTACCTGAGTTGTCCTGGGTGAAGCAGTAGCTCCTCAGCAGGTAGACTCCGTACGCCGGGGCCACGTACAGGAAGATGTGCTTCAGGTTCAGCAGCACAGCGAACAGCAGCGCCCCCTGCAGGTGGAGAGACTGCAGCACAGATAACAGTGAGGACGTTTAATCAACTTTGTGATATCAGAACCTTTCAAAATAAGAGTTTAATGAGCTTTCTGACATCAGACCCTTTCAAAATAAGACTTTAATCAACTTTCTGACATCAGACCCTTTCAAAATAAGACTTTATATCAGACCCTTTCAAAATAAGACTTTAAATCAACTTTGTGACATCAGACCCTTTCAAAATAAGACGTTAAATCAACTTTCTGACATCAGACCCTTTCAAAATAAAAGTGTAATCAACTTTCTGACATCAGACCCTTTCAAAATAAAAGTTTAATCAACTTTCTGACATCAGACCCTTTCAAAATAAGACTATAGAACACCAGAAACCTGATGAAATGTAATGAGCTGTTTTCATCTGACCCTTTCAAAATAAGAGCATGTACCTGCATGTGTTTTGCCACGGACAGCAGCAGGACTCCGAACAGGAAGCCGTTATACTGGAAGTGAATATCTGAGGGGATGTGAAGGAGGTGTTAACACATTGATCATGAAGTGGAGCAGGGTGTCCAAACCTTTTTCACCGAGGGTCACATACAGACAAACATACGAAGGTCTGGGCCGCTCACTAGAGGTTTATCGCCTCATAAGTTAGAAAAATCTATCAACTTTAGGTCAATGATGGTTGATATTGATAACCCTAACCCTGAGTTTTCTGTTTGTAGGATACGGTCGACGATGAGGAGGCCGAAGTTCCAGAGCAGCAGGACGGCCAGGACGAAGGACGGCCGGTTCAGAACGTCCCGCGATCCTTTCTGCTCCTGAACGCACCGGCAACACCTGCAGGAGGAGAGAGCCAATCAGCATTGAGCTCCTGGAAACACTGATTTATTATGAGTTTCTATCCATTCATTTCTTGGATTGTTAATATCTCTATTGCAATCCCTCTTGTGGGGGGGGGGGGGGGTGTGTGTGTGTGTGGTGTGTGTGTGTGTGTGTGTGTGTGTGTGTGTGTGTGTGTGTGTGTGTGTGTGTGTGTGTGTGTGTGTGTGTGTGTGTGTGTGTCTCACTCTCTAACAGCGTAGAGGAACAGCAGGTCGGTGCAGATGACGGTGAGTCTCTGGTAGAGCACGGCCTCAGGGCTGCTGTAGTTCAGGTTGCTCAGCAGCAGCATGGGGGGGTGCAGCAGCCGAGCGCCCTGAGACAGAGCCAGCTCGAACCAGGCGAACAGCGGGGGGTAATCCAGGGTCCACTCCGAAGAGTTCTGGAGACACCCCCAAAGAGACCCAACAGTTCATGGAATAAAAAAATAAAAAATGTATTGTACTATCATACCGTTTCTCATCAATATATCACAGGTCTCAGATATATCCAGAGCCTGTCTCTGATTGGCTGAAACACCAAACAGATCATTGCAGCATTACCCATAATCCCCTCTGTTTCAGCCCTGTTTCCAAAGTGCTGATTCTCTGTCTGTTACTTTAGATGAAAATAAGGAGCCCCTCCCCACGCCCCTCTGAGAGAGATTTGGTTACAAAGAACCCAATGGTGCTCTAGGAGGAGATTCAGGTGATAAGGTGGGGGGGGGGGGGGGGGGGGGGTTACCTTGGTTGGTGATTGGCTAATGGTTATACAAGACAAAACATCGTTATGACATCATAAAGTGGCCAAAATCTGATCAGCTCATTTTCAGACAGGTTTTTATAAAAATGGATCAAAAAGAGAGAGAATCTTTGTTCCTGAAACTCAGAGTCTCTTTCCACAGAGGGGACACATGTTGATGAAGAAGAGACATGAAGAAGAGGGGACACATGTTGATGAAGAAGAGACATGAAGAAGAGGGGATACATGTTGATGAAGAAGAGACATGAAGAAGAGGGGACACATGTTGATGTAGAAGAGACATGAAGAAGAGGGGACACATGTTGATGAAGAAGAGACATGAAGAAGAGGGGATACATGTTGATGAAGAAGAGACATGAAGAAGAGGGGACACATGTTGATGCAGAAGAGACATGAAGAAGAGGGGACACATGTTGATGAAGAAGAGACATGAAGAAGAGGGGACACATGTTGATGAAGAAGAGACATGGAGAAGAGGGGACACATGTTGATGAAGAAGAGACATGGAGAAGAGGGGACACATGTTGATGAAGAAGAGACATGAAGAAGAGGGGACACATGTTGATGAAGAAGAGACATGAAGAAGAGGGGACACATGTTGATGAAGAAGAGACATGAAGAAGAAAGGTAAGAGGGGACACATGTTGATGAAGAAGAGACATGAGGAAGAGGGGACACATGTTGATGTAGAAGAGACATGAGGAAGAGGGGACACATGTTGATGAAGAAGAGACATGAAGAAGAGGGGACACATGTTGATGAAGAAGAGACATGAGGAAGAGGGGACACATGTTGATGAAGAAGAGACATGAGGAAGAGGGGACACATGTTGATGAAGAAGAGACATGGAGAAGAGGGGACACATGTTGATGAAGAAGAGACATGGAGAAGAGGGGACACATGGTGATGAAGAAGAGACATGAAGAAGAGGGGACACATGTTGATGAAGAAGAGACATGAGGAAGAGGGGACACATGTTGATGAAGAAGAAGAGACATTGAGGAAGAGGGGACACATGTTGATGAAGAAGAGACATGGAGAAGAGGGGACACATGTTGATGAAGAAGAGACATGGAGAGAGGGGACACATGTTGATGAAGAAGAGACATGAGGAAGAGGGGACACATGTTGATGTAGAAGAGACATGAGGAAGAGGGGACACATGTTGATGAAGAAGAGACATGGAGAAGAGGGGACACATGTTGATGAAGAAGAGACATGGAGAAGAGGGGACACATGTTGATGAAGAAGAGACATGAAGAAGAGGGGACACATGTTGATGAAGAAGAGACATGAGGAAGAGGGGACACATGTTGATGTAGAAGAGACATGAGGAAGAGGGGACACATGTTGATGAAGAAGAGACATGAAGAAGAGGGGACACATGTTGATGAAGAAGAGACATGAGGAAGAGGGGACACATGTTGATGTAGAAGAGACATGAGGAAGAGGGGACACATGTTGATGAAGAAGAGACATGAAGAAGAGGGGACACATGTTGATGAAGAAGAGACATGAGGAAGAGGGGACACATGTTGATGAAGAAGAGACATGAAGAAGAGGGGACACATGTTGATGAAGAAGAGACATGGAGAAGAGGGGACACATGTTGATGAAGAAGAGACATGGAGAAGAGGGGACACATGTTGATGAAGAAGAGACATGAAGAAGAGGGGACACATGTTGATGAAGAAGAGACATGAAGAAGAGGGGACACATGTTGATGAAGAAGAGACATGGAGAAGAGGGGACACATGTTGATGAAGAAGAGACATGAAGAAGAGGGGACACATGTTGATGAAGAAGAGACATGGAGAAGAGGGGACACATGTTGATGAAGAAGAGACATGAAGAAGAGGGGACACATGTTGATGTAGAAGAGACATGGAGAAGAGGGGACACATGTTGATGAAGAAGAGACATGAAGAAGAGGGGACACATGTTGATGTAGAAGAGACATGAAGAAGAGGGGACACATGTTGATGTAGAAGAGACATGAAGAAGAGGGGACACATGTTGAAGTAGAAGAGACATGAAGAAGAGGGGACACGTGTTGATGTAGAAAAGACATGAAGAAGAGGGGACACATGTTGATGAAGAAGAGACATGAAGAAGAGGGGACACATGTTGAAGTAGAAGAGACATGAGGAAGAGGGGACACATGTTGATGAAGAAGAGACATGAGGAAGAGGGGACCTTTCAAAGTGGTCCAGATGTATGGAGTGTTTCTGACCTCGTGGTACCATCGGTCCAGCGGCAGACTGTGAGTGATGGCGAGCCAGTTCCTGTGCACCTCGAAGTCTGTGGAGTGACTGAAGCAAACACAGAGCGTCAGAACAAGCTGCTCTCTCTTCAAGGCATTGTACAATGACAATTAAAAAGACTAGAAATAAACAAGAAAGTAGAAAATATACATGTTGAATTTACAAATTAACAAAAACAACAATTACAAAATTAATATGAATTTTAGACTGCTCTTTTTTAAATGTCAGATTTCTGGTAAAAAAAAGTCAAACTTCTGGCTTAAGAATGTATTTTGTGATAATTATAATACAAAAGAATAACATTCTCAAATCTGGATATGGGCAATACTGGAGAATTACACATGTTGATACTTTAAGTTTATTTTAATAAATAGATAGAATGGGAGGGAGGGATGAAACCCTCTGTAATGGTCTCACATGCAGAGCACACAGCACACACAGTGACATGTGTTCTCTGCTGTTAACCCATCCTAGTACCAGGAGTCTAGTTAGTACCAGGAGTCTAGTTAGTACCAGGAGTCTAGTACCAGGAGTCTAGTACCAGGAGTCTAGTTAGTACCAGGAGTCTGGTACCAGGAGTCTGGTACCAGGAGTCTAGTTAGTACCAGGAGTCTGGTACGAGGAGTCTAGTGCCGGGAGTCTAGTGCCGGGAGTCTAGTGCCGGGAGTCTAGCGCCAGGAGTCTAGCACTAGGAGTCTAGCACTAGGAGTCTAGCACTAGAAGTCTAGTACCAGGAGTCTAGTTAGTACCAGGAGTCTAGTACGAGGAGTCTAGTACCAGGAGTCTGGTGCCAGGAGTCTAGTGCCAGGAGTCTAGCACTAGGAGTCTAGCACCAGGAGTCAAGTCATAATGTCCGGTGCCTTGCTCAAGGGCACCACGGCAGGGCAGGAGGTGAACTGGGACCTCTCCAAGTACCAGTCCACACTCCATATTTAGGTCTGGTCGGGGACTTGAACCAGCAACCTTACGGCTCACAGTCCAAGCCCCTACTGACTGAGACACTGCCGGACTGCAAGTACTTTTCTACTTGTCATTGGGTATGTTTCAGTGTGGTTTTGTTACTTTTACCCAAGTAAAGAATCTGAGTACTTCTTCCACCTCTGCTTATAATTAATAATGACTTTATAATCGTACAACTCAAACGTTGTTGTTGGTGTGAAACAGCGCCATCTTGCGGCCGTTTGGCTGCATTACACTTTATATATTTCTATATGACACGTCGAGTTAATGTCAACAATCATTACTTCATATAAAGTCTAATTAAACTAACGGTTAAACACATAATGCACAAACCACTTCTCTAACATCAGGATTTAATCCAAAGTGTATTTTCTTGTTTTGATCTGTTTTTAGCTTCTCGGTGTGTTAGCATTATGCTAGCAGTTCTCGCGCTATCTTCTAATTTCTCCTCCTTTGCATTAACGCAGTAGTGCTGAGACTTCTGCAGGAACACGAACAGGTTGACATTGAAGTGTCTGAACTCACTATGCGCTGATAAACAGACATTTGAAGAGAGAAACTCCCAAAGATAGAGCTGGGAACCAGGAGCTGTCCGCCGCCGCCATGACACCTCCGACGGGATTCAACGGGAACAACTTTATTTACAAACTCCGTGACGGACACTGTGTGTAGACTAAACAGATTTTTTTATTTTATATAAAATATATAATAATACTGATAATATAAAACGCACCAGCTGCTGTATGGAAACTTTATCGTTATTTTTGTTTTATTATTTTATATTTTTGAAGGGCAGTAATCATTGAGATGCATTCAAGGTCGACTCGTAAAGTCAGGAATATTTGCCTTCTCTTGTGGAATAAAATCAGGATCCGGTTTAATACAATCTATGTTTTAATACAATCTATGTTTTAATAAAGTGGTTTAATACAATCTATGGTTTAATACAGTTGTTTAATACAGTGGTTAAATACAGTCTATGTTTTAATACAATCTATGTTTTAATACAGTGGTTTAATACAGTCTATGGTTTAATACAATCTATGTTTTAATATGGTGGTTGAATACGGTGGTTTAATACAGTTTATGGTTTAATACGGTGGTTGAATACGATGGTTGAATACGGTGGTTGAATACAGTGGTTTAATACAGTCTATGGTTTAATACAGTGGTTTAATACGGTGGTTTAATACGGTGGTTTAATACGGTGGTTTAATACGGTGGTTTAATACAGTGGTTTAATGCAAAGTGGTTTAATACAGTGGTTTAATACAGTGGTTTAATACAGTGGTTTAATACGGTGGTTTAATACAGTGGTTTAAGACAGTGGTTTAATACAGTGGTTTAATGCAAAGTGGTTTAATACAGTGGTTTAATACAGTGGTTTAATACGGTGGTTTAAGACAGTGGTTTAATACAGTGGTTTAATACAGTGGTTTAAGACAGTGGTTTAATACAGTGGTTTAATGCAAAGTGGTTTAATACAGTGGTTTAATACAGTGGTTTAATACGGTGGTTTAATACGGTGGTTTAATACGGTGGTTTAATACAGTGGTTTAATACAGTGGTTTAATACAGTGGTTTAATGCAAAGTGGTTTAATACAGTGGTTTAATACAGTGGTTTAATACAGTGGTTTAATGCAAAGTGGTTTAATACAGTTGTTTAATACAGTGCTTTAATACAGTTGTTTAATACAGTGGGTTAATACAGTGGTTTAATACAGTGGTTTAATACGGTGGTTTAATACAGTCTATGGTTTAATACAGTGGTTTAATACAGTGGTTTAATACAGTGGTTTAATACAGTCTATGGTTTAATACAGTGGTTTAATACAGTGGTTTAATACAGTAGTTTAATACAGTCTATGGTTTAATACAGTGGTTTAATACGGTGGTTTAATACAGTCTATGGTTTAATACAGTGGTTTAATACAGTCTATGGTTTAATACAGTGGTTTAATACAGTGGTTTAATACAGTAGTTTAATACAGTCTATGGTTTAATACAGTGGTTTAATACGGTGGTTTAATACAGTCTATGGTTTAATACAGTGGTTTAATACAGTCTATGGTTTAATACAGTGGTTTAATACGGTGGTTTAATACGGTGGTTTAATACAGTGGTTTAATACAGTGGTTTAATTCAGTGGTTTAATACAGTGGTTTAATACGGTGGTTTAAGACAGTGGTTTAATACAGTAGTTTAATACAGTCTATGGTTTAATACAGTGGTTTAATACAGTGGTTTAATACAGTGGTTTAATACAGTAGTTTAATACAGTCTATGGTTTAATACAGTGGTTTAATACGGTGGTTTAATACAGTCTATGGTTTAATACAGTGGTTTAATACAGTCTATGGTTTAATACAGTGGTTTAATACAGTGCTTTAATACAGTAGTTTAATACAGTCTATGGTTTAATACAGTGGTTTAATACGGTGGTGTAATACAGTCTATGGTTTAATACAGTGGTTTACAGTCTATGGTTTAATACAGTGGTTTAATACGGTGGTTTAATACGGTGGTTTAATACAGTGGTTTAATACAGTGGTTTAATTCAGTGGTTTAATACGGTGGTTTAATACGGTGGTTTAATACAGTGGTTTAATACAGTGGTTTAATACAGTGGTTTAATACAGTGGTTTAATACGGTGGTTTAAGACAGTGGTTTAATACAGTGGTTTAATACAGTGGTTTAAGACAGTGGTTTAATACAGTGGTTTAATGCAAAGTGGTTTAATACAGTGGTTTAATACGGTGGTTTAATACGGTGGTTTAATACGGTGGTTTAATACAGTGGTTTAATACAGTGGTTTAATGCAAAGTGGTTTAATACAGTTGTTTAATACAGTGCTTTAATACAGTTGTTTAATACAGTGGGTTAATACAGTGGTTTAATACAGTGGTTTAATACGGTGGTTTAATACAGTCTATGGTTTAATACAGTGGTTTAATACAGTGGTTTAATACAGTAGTTTAATACAGTCTATGGTTTAATACAGTGGTTTAATACGGTGGTTTAAGACAGTGGTTTAATACAGTGGTTTAATACAGTGGTTTAAGACAGTGGTTTAATACAGTGGTTTAATGCAAAGTGGTTTAATACAGTGGTTTAATACAGTGGTTTAATACGGTGGTTTAATACGGTGGTTTAATACGGTGGTTTAATACAGTGGTTTAATGCAAAGTGGTTTAATACAGTGGTTTAATACAGTGGTTTAATACGGTGGTTTAATACGGTGGTTTAATACAGTGGTTTAATACAGTGGTTTAATACGGTGGTTTAATACAGTCTATGGTTTAATACAGTGGTTTAATACAGTGGTTTAATACAGTGGTTTAATACAGTCTATGGTTTAATACAGTGGTTAATACAGTGGTTTAATACAGTAGTTTAATACAGTCTATGGTTTAATACAGTGGTTTAATACGGTGGTTTAATACAGTCTATGGTTTAATACAGTGGTTTAATACAGTCTATGGTTTAATACAGTGGTTTAATACAGTGGTTTAATACAGTAGTTTAATACAGTCTATGGTTTAATACAGTGGTTTAATACGGTGGTTTAATACAGTCTATGGTTTAATACAGTGGTTTAATACAGTCTATGGTTTAATACAGTGGTTTAATACGGTGGTTTAATACGGTGGTTTAATACAGTGGTTTAATACAGTGGTTTAATTCAGTGGTTTAATACAGTGGTTTAATACGGTGGTTTAAGACAGTGGTTTAATACAGTAGTTTAATACAGTCTATGGTTTAATACAGTGGTTTAATACAGTGGTTTAATACAGTGGTTTAATACAGTAGTTTAATACAGTCTATGGTTTAATACAGTGGTTTAATACGGTGGTTTAATACAGTCTATGGTTTAATACAGTGGTTTAATACAGTCTATGGTTTAATACAGTGGTTTAATACAGTGCTTTAATACAGTAGTTTAATACAGTCTATGGTTTAATACAGTGGTTTAATACGGTGGTGTAATACAGTCTATGGTTTAATACAGTGGTTTACAGTCTATGGTTTAATACAGTGGTTTAATACGGTGGTTTAATACGGTGGTTTAATACAGTGGTTTAATACAGTGGTTTAATTCAGTGGTTTAATACGGTGGTTTAATACGGTGGTTTAATACAGTGGTTTAATACAGTGGTTTAATACAGTGGTTTAATACAGTGGTTTAATACGGTGGTTTAAGACAGTGGTTTAATACAGTGGTTTAATACAGTGGTTTAAGACAGTGGTTTAATACAGTGGTTTAATGCAAAGTGGTTTAATACAGTGGTTTAATACGGTGGTTTAATACGGTGGTTTAATACGGTGGTTTAATACAGTGGTTTAATACAGTGGTTTAATGCAAAGTGGTTTAATACAGTTGTTTAATACAGTGCTTTAATACAGTTGTTTAATACAGTGGGTTAATACAGTGGTTTAATACAGTGGTTTAATACGGTGGTTTAATACAGTCTATGGTTTAATACAGTGGTTTAATACAGTGGTTTAATACAGTAGTTTAATACAGTCTATGGTTTAATACAGTGGTTTAATACGGTGGTTTAATACGGTGGTTTAATACAGTGGTTTAATACAGTGGTTTAATACAGTGGTTTAAGACAGTGGTTTAATACAGTGGTTTAATGCAAAGTGGTTTAATACAGTAGTTTAATACGGTGGTTTAATACGGTGGTTTAATACGGTGGTTTAATACAGTGGTTTAATACAGTGGTTTAATGCAAAGTGGTTTAATACAGTTGTTTAATACAGTGCTTTAATACAGTTGTTTAATACAGTGGGTTAATACAGTGGTTTAATACAGTGGTTTAATACGGTGGTTTAATACAGTCTATGGTTTAATACAGTGGTTTAATACAGTGGTTTAATACAGTGGTTTAATACAGTCTATGGTTTAATACAGTGGTTTAATACAGTGGTTTAATACAGTAGTTTAATACAGTCTATGGTTTAATACAGTGGTTTAATACGGTGGTTTAATACAGTCTATGGTTTAATACAGTGGTTTAATACAGTCTATGGTTTAATACAGTGGTTTAATACGGTGGTTTAATACGGTGGTTTAATACGGTGGTTTAATACAGTGGTTTAATACAAAGTGGTTTAATACAGTGGTTTAATACAGTGGTTTAATACGGTGGTTTAATACGGTGGTTTAATACAGTGGTTTAATACAGTGGTTTAATTCAGTGGTTTAATACAGTGGTTTAATACAGTGGTTTAATACAGTGGTTTAATACAGTGGTTAATACAGTGGTTTAATACAGTGGTTTAATACAGTGGTTTAATACAGTGGTTAATACAGTGGTTAATACAGTGGTTTAATACAGTGGTTTAAGACAGTGGTTTAATACAGTGGTTAATACAGTGGTTAATACAGTGGTTTAATACAGTGGTTTAAGACAGTGGTTTAATACAGTGGTTTAATACAGTGGTTAATAGAGTGGTTTAATACAGTGGTTTAATACAGTGGTGTAATACAGTGGTTAATACAGTGGTTTAATACAGTGGTTTAAGACAGTGGTTTAATACAGTGGTTTAATACAGTGGTTTAATACAGTGGTTTAATACAGTGGTTAATACAGTGGTTAATACAGTGGTTTAATACAGTGGTTAATACAGTGGTTTAAGACAGTGGTTTAATACAGTGGTTTAATACAGTGGTTTAATACAGTCTATGGTTTAATACAGTGGTTTCAGAGTACTTGCATTAATGTCAACTCATGTTCTGTGGATTGTGTTTTTTAAATATATTATTAACTAGTACTTCTTACTAGGGCTGTGCGATTATGGCAAAAATCATAATCACGATTATTTTGGTCAATAATTGATATCACGATTATTAAATACGATTATTCATTGACTTTGAAAACATCCATTTATTGAACTTTAAAACAAATACAAATAATAATTTGAACAGTGTCTTTTTAACTGTTGATTACCCTGAACGTGTGAAAAACCAATACAAAAATAAATGATATAAAAATAATAAATACCAATAAACAAGATCAACAAATATTTTGGAGCACACTTCAACAAACTACTAAACATATATAAATATGATAAATACAAATAAATTAGACTAAAATAAATTAGATCAAATATGTCACAACCTAGCAAAGCAAAATAATAGTTTTTTTCGATTATGTTGTTTTCGTAATTGTGGCAGGCCAAAATCGTAATTGCCATTAAAATACGATTAATTGCACAGCCCTATTTCTTACTACTATTACTTAGCTGTATACCCCTTTTATCTAGGCCCTTTTTATATCTTGTTTTATGTATATATGTCACACACTGGGACTGCGAGAAACGGTATTTCAAGATTTCTGTATGTATGACACATTCTGGTTTACTGTCCTACATTGGAATGATTTCAAACCTGTTTTTATTTATCCTAATAATTATAAAGGAGTGCCTTGGAAATATTTGTTTATATAAATTGTGATCAAAACGTTTTGAGAGCCACTGAGATAAGCCAACATCCCCGCCTTTCATCACTTACAGCGCCCATCGTACAGGGCAAATTAAACGTGTAACCGGGGTGAAAAGGGTGTTACATTTACTTAATTATGAATGTTGTTACACCAAGACCGAAAAATAGGATGAGCGCAAACAGTCAAAAAAGTGTTTTCCCTCCCAGAGCTAACAGCGCAGCGCCCCCCCCAGATATATGTCGCCTATGTCAAAAACCGGCCCTGTCTATACAATTACTCAAACATTCATCAAAACAGCTCCGACTGCCTTTTTGAGACCTTCAACATTCCCCCCCCCAACAGCAGTCAACAACCTGAGAGAAGCCCGAGGGAGAAACCTCCCTTTGTGACGCTCTCAGAAAAATGTCTGTCAAACCTCAAAGAATGTGTATCTATCAACCTGTCCCAATTTAAGAAGTTCACTGCTATGAATGTGAACTAATACTGACTGTCTAACAAAGCAGCGACACATTTTAACCCTCAGATGCATAAGTGGGTATCTTTTGACCCGGTGAGGTGGTTTTCTGGAAGTATCTTTGTAATTACATTTTTTTATCATTTCATATTCCAGCTATTCCTCAAAAAACATGTTTTGGATATCAGGCCATTCAAATGTTTGATTTACATTTTAAGAAATTGTAGTTTTTGTATTACTACCCCAAGCTTCAATAAGTGGGTCAAAAATGACCCGCATGCATTTTCTATGGGATCCTATGGGAACCTTTGATTCTTATCACCTGTTGCTGTCAGGAATACATTCACTGTGGACCACACAGACGACATCACAAGTGACACCTCTCAGGAAGATTATTTTACACAGCAAGATCTGAAACCTGTCAGTTTAATAATAATAATACATTATATTTGTATAGGGCTTTGCAAGGACTCAAACTCGCTTTACAATAAAAGGGAAGGTTAGGGTGGGGGGTATAGGACTATCAATGATGGGGGGGGCTATGAGTAGACAGGAGCAGAGATGAGTTTTGAAAAGGGACTGGAACACTGTGAGGGTCTCAGAATAGCGGAGATCTTGGAGGAGGCAATTCCAGATCCAGCTGCCACTGAAAAGGCTCTGTCCTCAAAGCTGCCTTGGACCTGGGGGGACAGGAGACCGTCTGAGGTGGATCTGAGGGACCGTGAGGGTTGGTAGGGGGTGAGAAGACCAGTGAGATAGTGTGGGGGGGGGCAGATGGGGGGGGGGCTATAGGTGAGGGCCAGTATTTTGTAGTTGATGCGTTGGGAGGGAGACGGGAAGCCAGTGAAGGTCTTTGAGGACCGGGGTGATGAGGTGCCTGATCTGGAGAGTGTGAGGAGTCGGGCGGCTACATGTTGTATCATTTGGAGTCTATCGAGGGAAGGGGAGCGGATGCCGTAGAGAAGTGAGTTACAGGAATCAAGGAGGAAATGAAGGTAGGGTAGGTCGTTCAGCTGCAGGTGAGAGAGGGTCGGACCTTTACAGAGGTGGTGAAATTATGATTTGACCGAGGGGGAGGATGTAGATGATGAAGAGGAGGGGGCCGAGTACTGATCCCTGGGGAACGCCTGGGTGACTGAGGCCGTGGCAGAGGAGTGTTTGTGGAGGGAGACTGTGGTATCTTACCTTGTGTTATTATTACATGTTATTGCATTTGTCCAGCAGGGGGCAAACTCACTCTTGGTATTAAAAGAGCCTGTTGTACATGTTCCCACGAGGAAGTCCCGGAAGCATGTTACAAAAGTAAAACCAGTTAAATCTACTCTCATGTTGTGGACATACAATTATTGATCACAAGATACAACATATTATTGGCGACGAGGATTAAGAAGAGGATTAAGACAAGGATCAATACGGGATCAAAGAGGACATGCCGAACGGACTGGTTAGCACCTTACATGCAGGTTTGGGTCGTTAGCAGCAGCTAGCTCAAATTATTAGCAAAGTCTGCGGGTGGAGGAGAGGATTCATTGACACACAATGGCAATGATTGGCACGCTGGCACCTTTTGATGCAAAAAATCAGAAGTGGGAAGAATACTGTGAAGTATTGGAACAGTTTTTTGAGGCTAATGAAATTGAAAATGGAGACAGACAAAGAGCCATATTAATAAGTGTTGTGGGATCATCAACATACAGCCTTATGAAAAACCTCCTCAGTCCGGATAAGCCCAAGGATAAGACTTACACACAACTTGTGGAGCTGCTAAAAAATCACTTTGACCCAAAGCCTAGTGAAATTGTGCAAAGGTACAAGTTTGACTCCCGCAACCGTGAGCCAAATGAGTCAGTAATGGAATACGTGGCTGAGCTGCGTCGGTTAGCGCAGGATTGCAACTATGGTAACACTTTGCAGCAGAGGTTGAGAGACAGGATCGTCTGTGGAATAAATGAAGATCGGATTCAGAGACGACTCTTATCAGAAGCGGATTTAACATTTGAAAAAGCATTGTCAATTGCTGTGGCGTCAGAGACTGCAAATAAAAATGCACAGGAGATACAAAGCCAAGGGGCCACAGCTAAATGCTTCAAAATGGATAAAAAGCCACAGGAGGCTTATGCACACAGAGAACCTACCAAAGAGTGTTACAGATGCAAGGGAACCAAGCATGAAGCAGCAGACTGTAGGTTTAAACAAGAGAAATGTCATGCATGTGGGAAAATAGGACACATTGCCAGAGCTTGTCATAGTAGATCTACACAGAAGGGAAACAGCAACAAAAATGCAGACCCAAAGAGAGAAAGGAGGCAAACCACATATCACCGTTCTCATAAAGTACAAGAGCAACGGAGCCAAAGTGATAGCTCAGAAGAAGATACATTCTTACTGAATAAGATGAGGTTCAGATTGGGACGCATGAGTGAAGTGCACCTGAGACGAGTAGACCCATACATGGTTGAAGTGAAGCTGGATAGTAAGTTTGTTAACTTTGAGATAGACACTGGCTGTAGTCTCACAATAATGAATGAACAGACATTTCAAAGACTATGGAAAGACACAAAAAGTCCATGTTTGAGACCAACCAAAATCCACATCGAGTCTTATACAGGTGACCCTGTTAATGTGGTCGGAGCTGCCCTTGTTAAAGTGAAATACAAACGTCAAAGTCGGTACTTGCCCCTCATTGTGGTTAAAGGGGACGGCCCCAGCCTGCTGGGAAGAGGCTGGCTGGAGGAAATACATCTGAGTTGGAAAGAAATCAAGCTCAGACACAAATCCCGAGTCCTGAAACACCTGAAGACAGAGGACAAATCGCTGCAGCAAGTACTGAGCAAACATGAAAATGTCTTCAAAGAGGAGCTTGGCACACTGAAAGGTATGAAAGCTACCATCCATGTAAAGGCTGATGCAGTCCCTCGTTTCTCTTCCGTCCGAGGTCTGTCCCGTACGCCATGCGCACCAAAGTAGATGAAGAAATAGACAGATTGTTGAAAGAAGGAGTAATCTCACCTGTTAAACATGCAGAATGGGCAGCACCAGTGGTTCCAATACTGAAGCCTGTTGGGACAGTAAGGCTATGTGGAGACTACAAGCTCACTGTAAATACAGTTTCCTCACTTGAACAATACCCCATACCCCGAATGGAAGACCTGTTTGCAGCACTGACAGGAGGAAAACGGTTCACAAAGTTGGACATGAGTCATGCATACCAGCAAATACTCATGGATGATGAATCAAAGAAATACTTAACAGTGAATACGCACAGAGGCTTATTCACATACAACAGACTGCCTTTTGGAGTAGCATCAGCCCCAGCTATATTTCAGAGGACAATGGAAGGTCTCCTGCGAGGCATTCCTTTTGTGGCAGTGTATTTAGATGACATCCTGGTGAGCGGTGTGGATGAGGAAGACCATCTGCAGAACCTCGAGACAGTGTTGGCAAAGCTGGAGGAGGCAGGATTGCGTCTGAGAAGGAGCAAGTGCACTTTCCTGGAAGAGGAAGTGGAATATCTGGGACATCGAGTGGACGCACAGGGACTTCACCCTGTGGAAAAGAAAGTCAAAGCCATCATGGAGGCTCCCAACCCCACAAATGTTACTGAACTCAAGTCGTACTTAGGTTTGCTAAATTACTATAACAAATTCTTTCTGCCAAACTTAGCTACACTATTGGCACCACTGCATGAGCTCCTGCGACAAGATGTGCGATGGACATGGCAAAAGAAACAGGAAGAGGCTTTTAAAAAATCAAAGGCCCTGTTAAACTCAGCAGAAGTGTTGGTGCATTACTCTGCTGACCGAGAGTTAATTATGTCATGTGATGCGTCACCTTACGGGGTGGGCGCTGTTTTATCACACGTAATGGACGATGGAACTGAACGTCCTTTGGGGTTCATGTCGCGTACTCTAGCGCCTGCTGAAAAGAATTACTCACAGCTAGACAAAGAAGGCTTAGCAGTTATATTTGGAATCAAGAAATTCCACAAGTACTTGTATGGTCGAACTTTCACCATCTATACAGATCACAAGCCACTGATCTCTCTCTTCAACGAAAAGAAACCCATTCCACAGATGGGTTCCCCGAGAGTTCAGAGATGGGCAGTGCACCTGAGTGCCTATGAGTATCACATTGTGTACAAACCAGGAAAGAACAACGCTAATGCGGACGCATTAAGCAGACTGCCGCTGTCGGAAGATGTGCGAGAGAGTGAGACCGCAGAACAAGTGCTCATGATTGATCTTCTGGATGACACACTCGTGGACACAGCCAAAATAAAACACTGGACAGCTAAGGATGTAATATTGTCTCAAGTTCATGGTTATGTCCTGTCGGGATGGCCTTCAGTGACTGAGGCTCCTCTCAAGCCGTATCATCAGAGGAGAGAAGAACTGAGTGTGAGGGATGGCTGCGTGCTCTGGGG
>NW_022987687.1:5000-115000 GCF_902827165.1 Trematomus bernacchii | reverse complement strand
CTGGCTAGGACCTTACTAATATTTGAATAGTCTGAAACCCAAGACTTTCAAAACCCCTGTCCCGGACTCTGCCGTGTTACTATGGTTACTACCAGCCTGTCACTCATTATTTTCAGGGGGGGGGGGGCAGTGAGGTTTTCCTCCTGCCTTCACAAGCTTTACTAAAGTATTTATCGTCTGAATAAAGCAAAAAGACGTCCTTACTTTGCAATACAACACGTCTTTTTTTAAATCTACCCTAAACCTGAAATCGGGTCCTTCTTTGAGCGAGGGGCCTTTTCATTCATGTCTCTGTGGATCAAGCTCCCCCACCCCCCCCTTCAGAGTGCGGCTGCTATCAACGGCTGATGGCCTCGAGTTTGACACCTGTGCTTTAGAAAACTGTTTACGAGGGCCTCAAAGTACAGTATTTGCTCCGGGGCTTCTCGGACGCTGGAAAGTGTTCTGAAATATTAAATACACGAATAACCAGACTGAGAAGTTTTCAGGAATGTTTGCATCAGTCTTTAGGGGCTGGAAGAGAAGAAACAGCATAAAAAGAGACGGAGCGAGACACAGCGCCACATCAGAGCTGCACCTGCAGGACCAGGACCAGGACCAGGACCTCAAGAGAACCATCAGCTGCCCCAGAGAACCATCAGCTGCCCCAGAGAACCATCAGCTGCCCCAGACCTCCAGACGGTGAGCCTCCAGTTCTTATTCTCTCCTCAGGGTCCTGCAGCCCCGTCAGGAAGCCTCCTGTGACTCGGTGCAGGGACCAGTCCCCTCAGAAACACAGAATCCTGAAGAGAGGTCCGTGTGAATGCTGAATGCTGAATGCTGAATGCTGAATGCTGAATGCTGAGCTTTCTGAGTAACGTACGGGGAGCAGGTAGCAGCTGAAGTCTTAACCGTTCCTCCATTGACTTCTGTAGTGAAATGTTGAAGAATTATGATGAATATTATTCATAGCATTCCTAACTGAGATTAACGCTTTGATGTTTGAACCGAGTCTGTGGGTTGAACAGGTCCAGAAAGTAATAATGCACCTTTGGAAAACAAAGACAAAACTGCACTCCTTATTTCAATGATTTGAAGATCTTGGTTACTTTCATAGCGCTCCAGCTTATTTCTGATCTTTGAATGATTCCTTATTCTGCACTAAATAGCTGTGACAGTGTTTAATAACCCCCCCAGGATCAGACCCTCCTCTAACCTTCCTGTTGGGCTCATTATGACAGTGTGCAGCTCTCTCTATTCCCATTGTATCTTCTCATGGCCTTCGGGTTTGACCAACTCAGATGGAAAGAGTTGGATGATAATAGTGAAGCTGAGGGAAATGATTTCCAGATATGTGTTCAGTTAAAAACCACCAGTACGTCTTCTTATCTCAATGTCTCAGTTTTGCTCACAGCCTCTTTGCATCACTAAAGTGGTGACATCAGGGAATCAGTCAGGGAGCATTTGACGGGTTTAGAGAACATTGTTTTGAATCTTCAGGAAGTGTATGAACCACTTCCTGCCGAGGACCCTTCATTGTGTACGCTGTTAATGTGTGTTATCGTGCGTTAACCCGATGTTTGTGCCTCTTCCTCTGTGCAGAGTCATGAAGCTGCTCCTCCTGCTGGCAGGTAAGCAGCATCGCAGGCTTCACTGTGACAAACAACATGTGTTTGAAAGGCATTATGAATGCATTTCAAAGTCAAGTCCTCTGTGCATAGAGTCACTGCGAGTGTGTAATAGCCCCGCACTACTCTACTGTCTTCTTTGTGCAAATAAACAAAGATAATGTTTGAATGATAGACTTTTAAAACATGAGCTCATCCATGAAATCAATATAAATCTGAACGGCTCTTATTCAACATTTTGATGGCTTCAGTTAATGAGGGGGTTAGCCTTCAACCACTTGTATTTATGAATGGCACAGAACCCAGATACCCTGTATACATTCACCCTGAAGGAGCACATGTTTTACAGAATAAATAAGTATATCATTATTCACTCATTGCACTGATGAGTGTCACTTCAAGTCAGAGGAGAGACTTCAGGGAACGATGAGTGTTCAGGTTGTTCCTGATGGATGTGTTTCTCCTGGAACTCCTGCAGTTGCTGCCAGCCAGATGGAGCTCTCTGCCTCTTGGGTCACTCTGAATGCTCCTGGTGGAAACATCAACATCAGCACCATGCCCATCACTTTCTATGGAAAAACATACACAATGTTAGACGTGAGTACAATGAACCCCTGCCTGTGTTCCCTGTGATCATCCAGTACACACACTGACTGCTGATGACTGGTATTATTACACATATAGATATTACACATAACTCACTGTTTAATGTTATAACTCAATATTTAATATGTTATAACTCACTGTTTAATATTTAATAACTCACTGTTCAATGTGTAATAACTCACTGTTTGATATGTTATAACTCACTGTTTAATATGTTATAACTCACTGTTTAATATGTTATAACTCAATATTTAATATGTAATAACTCACTGTTTAATGTTATAACTCAATATTTAATATGTAATAACTCACTGTTTAATGTTTTATTAATATGTACTAACTCACAGTCCTCAGAATCAGTCCCTAGTGATTTTGTCTTGATCTTATTTATATATAGATGTAAGCGGTTTGTTACCTTTCAGCGTGTCAGCCTGTAAATATGGGAGCAAATGAATAATGACATGTTGCTAAAGGCAGAGAATGAATTGAGTATTACACACAAAGTTTAAAGTGTGTGCTTTTTGTGCCAGCTGTTATTTTGGGTATTATAAAAGTTTCCCCTCGTATTATTCAATATCAGACGTACTGAGACAGGCTTGGTCCCAGAATGCATCACTGTGAGTCTGGTCCGGAGCTGGAAAGTGAGCGTAACATTTCCCTCTGGGGTCTATGGGGTCTATGGGGTCTATGGGGTCTATGGGGGTCTATGGGGTCTGGTCTATGGAGGTCTATGGGGTCTATGGGGTCTATGGGGTCTATGGAGGTCTATGGGGTCTATGGGGTCTATGGGGTCTATGGAGGTCTATGGGGTCTATGGGGTCTATGGGGTCTATGGAGGTCTATGGGGTCTATGGGGTCTATGGAGGTCTATGGGTCTATGGGGTCTATGGGGTCTATGGGGTCTATGGGGTCTATGGTGTCTATGGGGTCTATGGGGTCTATGGAGGTCTATGGGGTCTATGGGGTCTATGGAGTCTATGGGGTCTATGGGGTCTATGGAGGTCTATGGGTCTATGGGGTCTATGGGGTCTATGGGGTCTATGGGGTCTATGGGGTCTATGGGGTCAGGCACTGATCAGATCAGTTCAATGGAGTGGGGACAGATCATTACTAGAGCCAACAGGAAGTGGTTTGGAGCAGCTGGACGCGTCTCTTTGATTCCACATGTGTCTCTGTATGAAAGGAGACATAAAGACTTGTTGGACAGTGGCTTGTAGAAAGGTTTTTTCCAAAGTGAGAGAAATGTTTTGATCTCATAATTGATCCTATCCTTTTTCTCCGTAGCTCAAAGCACACCTTGCAGCTCAGACATTTGAGGAGATGAGACGATGCTGTTTTGGAGCGAAAGCCTTCATATTGTAGTTCCTTCATGAATGCTGTCTTTTTGTTTTTGCAGGTGAAGATCGGCAATAAGGTTGAAGTTTGTTTCAAAAATGACCAATCTGAGGACGACACTGACTGTATGATGACCAACGACGGGGTGGCTTCAGACAATCTGGAATACACTATAAAAACACAGTCAGTTACCCCTGACCCTTCTCTTGTTAACATCAACACCCAGTCACAGGGTGACATTTTTTTAAAGTTCAAAAGTGGTGCTACAAATGATGTGAGTCCTGATCCGATCCCTGTTACACACTGACTGGCTGTCCAGCTGTTTGTACAAAATGAACATTTCAAAGACATTGTGTGGCAAAGACAACTTCAAATCAAAGTTTATTTGTAAAATGTTGGAAGCATTTCCTAATATTTCTCTCTCTGTTCCTGCTTTCAGGTTGTTTGGGCATTCTACAATTATGGTTTACAAGCTGCTTGCGCGATATATTATGATGCTGGCCGTCCGTTTTCTGCTAGTTTAGTAAGTATGACATGAGGCTGTTACCTAACCCTAATCCTTCAGCCTCACCGATGTTTAGAGTTACCATTTGTCAGGTCCCGATACCAATGCAATGTGCTCCTGTTTGTTTCTGTGTGCCAGGGAAACTCATATCCTAAATGCTTTCTGTTGGAAAGCTGCTGTCTTCCAGCCTTCCTCACACTCACTCTGAATGAGAACTGATCCCTGAGAAGACTTCTGTACCCTAACCACCCTGAGAAATGAGAACTGAGGCTGTGTGTGATCCATTATTCCTTTGTATCACTATCAGACATCATTCATATGATACAGAACCAGCTTTTAGTTCAGCATGGATAGGTGAATGGAGAAGATACAGTGCAGTCTGTTTGCTCCTCTCAGCCTCTCCTTTGAAAACTCTCTTCTTATTTTCACTTCTAAACAGAGATAGGTGTCAGAAATAATGTCATACACAGCCTTAGAGTTTCAGGAAGCAGAAGTCACTCAGCATCATGTGTTAGCATGAAGACAAAGAGAGTTCTTATCAGTGACACATGTAGCTGCTAGCATGCAGAGCTAACGGGGGCAGGCTGGACTCACAGCACCAGGGGCTGGTGGTTCTGCTCCTTCCTGCCCTCAAGTGGACAAAGGAGTTCATTAGAAATATCAATCTGGAATAATGAAGGAGCTCACCACTGCTCTCACTGTTACTTCATGTCCTAACATCGGAGGAAATATATCAGAAGTGGCATCTATAGAACGCTTTCATTCATGTGTACAGTGTTGAGGTTACCTTTGTTTTCACTGATTGTATTTACTTGTTATTTTAAATGTGTTTTTAAGGTTCAAACATCTGTCCAGGGACTACAGATGTAAAAGAGCCTCTTGGCTAACTCTTTTACAGAAATGGTTCTTAGTGTGCAATGTCCCTGTTAAATACATAATATACATACAAATACATTCTGTTTAATCCTTTACTAGAACATTTCTACAACAGTCGGTGGCACAGTGATGGTGACCTGGCAGCCTCATGATTTGACTCCAGGAACATATACTTTTCAAGACCTGAGTGGATGCAGAGGCTCAGGTAAGCTGGTCTGGGGGTTCCCACAGAAAGGGATCCTCTAAGTTAAATGTTTCCCTATCTTAAATTCTGCCTGTAGTTACTGAAGTGTAATATCATTACCTCCATTCTCCTCCAAGGTGGCGCTGTAATGCCGGGTTCAGAGATGCCTAATTTAGGGCCCTGCTCTACTGGAGTCTGTTCTCTGTCTGCAGTCATCTCTAATGTCACTGCATGTGGGCCCGAGGAGGTTTGCCAAGCGGACAACACGTAAATATGTGCTCTTTATATCAGGAATAAAGGTCTGACTGATTTGAATAAAGTGTCCCATGTGATCGAACCCTCCATGAGAGAGTGAGGATATTATCCACCTGAGGATTATTGCAGTTATTGATGAATCTGTTCCTATTTCTATTACCCCTTTCCACCAAAGCAGTTCCAGAGTCAGTTCAGAGCTAGTGCCCGATAGCTCTCCAGTCCTTTCATTGTTTCCATGAGCAAAACTGGTTCGTGTTAGGAACCAGAGCACTGCTGAACTGGAACCAAGAACCAGATCTGTGTGGAGGCTGGGTCAGATCACTAGAGCCGTAGAGATACGTTCGCTCTCACGGCCCGTTTTGAGGAGCAGCACGACCCGTTCTCCTGTTGTTTTTATACCAGCTTTCAGGTGTGATCACTACATACTGCAGGCTACACAAGTTTTCATATCAGATCACAAGTGAAATCCTATTGAAAGAGCGCCGGTAGAAAACGGAAAATGACTCAATGATAGCAACATGTACTCATACAAAGCATTTATGGTGAATAATTAAAACGCCGTAACCATCTAATGTTCATATCATGTGTTATATATTTTAAATACGTTTAATTTAGTTTGTTGGCTCTTAATCTGGTTATTGCTTCTTCAGACTGGCTATGCTAACATCATCCATATGATACAGGGAAACGTTTGGCAGTTAACGTCAAACATTGTACATTAAAACTGAACAAAATATGAATCACTGGGGAAATCTGCATCTGTTGCTTTAGTGACAGTCAGCAGTGAATTACTGACTGTCACTAAAGCAACGGTGAATGCCTCTGAATCCTAGTGGGAACAGTTCAACCTGGATCTGAAGAAGAGCAACAAGAGCACAGCTCCAATGCAGCCCGCCATTGTTGTAGTTTTTGCCTAAGCTGGCTTTGCTGGAAAATGCAGGGACGTAAACAGTGCTGTCAAATGAACTGGTCATTGGTCCAACATTGAGAACCAACCGTCCGAACTAACACGGTTCTCATTTCAGTGGAAAGGGGTTTTAAGTCCATCCATTATTGTTTCTGATCAGCTGGAGAATGGTTCAGTCTATAAATTCTAAAAAACGTTCTCCACTTATTTCCCATTGCACTTGTTTGACATGGTGGGCCTCATGACGGACACTTTATGAAAAGAGATCCAGATGGATGCACAGCGTCTCGGTGTGTGTGCAGTGTTCCTATAAAGTGATCCTTTGACCTATCCTCCATGCTTTACACATGTTTCAATCCTCCCAGGCGAGCTCCATCAGTGTTGTAGTGCTGCGTCCATAAATCAGACCAAACCGCAGATATCCGGGTTGTCCCAAGTAGAGTTGAGCTGCAACATTACCCATAATGCAACATATTGCCATTTCTACACTGTAGCTTTGTGCATATGACAATAAAGCCTTTGAATTGAATGTCCATCAGGTGCGCTATTCCTCCAGTGGTGTGCACGGTGACGGGCTCCACGGTGATCGGTTTCCACGGAGCAGTGCACTCTGTCCAGGATCGCTGTGCCTACAGTCTGATGGAGCCTGAAGGCAGCGCCAGCTTCAACCTCATGGCCGCTTTCAGGGAGCGCCGGCGTACAGATGTTCCTCTTCTGGACCACCTGATCCTGACGCTGCCAGGTGTGACCATGTATCTGGAGCAAGGAGGAAGAGTTCGGGTGAGGAAGAGCAGGGCACAGGGTGGGGGGGGGGTTTGATCACTTTGTGTTGCTGTATTTAATGTTCACTCACTTTGTAGAGCAGCACCAAATAGAAAAACTACATTCATTCTAAAAACCTGTGTGTGTGTGTGTGTGTGTGTGTGTGTGTGTGTGTGTGTGTGTGTGTGTGTGTGTGTGTGTGTGTGTGTGTGTGTGTGTGTGTGTGTGTGTGTGTGTGTGTGTGTGTGTGTGTCTAGGTTGGTGATGAAGCTCTGGTGCTCAGCAGCACGGCTCAGCAGCATCACGGCGTGGAGCTCTCCAAGGGCCAGGCTGGAGTCACTGCTAAGTTACCCAACTCCAACATGACTCTCTATTTTGATGGCAACACTGCACATGTGTCAGGTACTGAGCAATGAGCACGAGAAGTGGCTGCTTCATTTCCCATCGACAGGGATTCTTAGAGATTTCTAATCTGAACAAGTCACAGTTCCCAGCTAGCATGACGCTAACAGAAATATTCTATAATTTACCTTTCTGAGGAATCTGTAGTCTGCCACAAAAGCAGCGAAGACGACTTCTCACAGAATCAGCTCATGCAAAAACAGGGCTGGAAAAGAGCAAATAGAGCGAAATGAGGCATGGCTAAAATGCATGATCTGTTTGGTATTTTGAAAAAAAAACTTCACAGACATGTTTTATATAGGTATGGCCCTACAATATATGTTTCAAATATAGCATGATAGGTCCACTTTAAACACATTTAGTGGTATTGCATTTTCAATCATGTTAACATATATCTTGAACTTTATTGATTTGTCTTTATTGTCTCCTCACATCCACCAGGAATTGAAGCTATGGAGGGTTTGTGTGGCAGCCCGTTAAACTCCACCTGGACCACTACCCCGATAGCAGAGAAGACCTCTTCCTTCAGCCCCCCCGGGTACCCCTTAGTCTGTCTGATATCAGCTGTTTATAATGATATGGTCCTCTGTCTTCAGACCCCCCGCGTACCCCTTAGTCTGTCTGATATCAGCTGTTTATAATGATATGGTCCTCTTCCTTCAGCCCCCCCAGGTACCCCTTAGTCTGTCTGATATCAGCTGTTTATAATGATATGGTCCTCTTCCTTCAGACCCCCCCGGGTACCCCTTAGTCTGACTGATATCAGCTGTTTATAATGATATGATCCTCTTCCTTCAGACCCCCCGGGTACCCCTTAGTCTGACTGATATCAGCTGTTTATAATGATATGGTCCTCTTCCTTCAGACCCCCCGGGTACCCCTTAGTCTGACTGATATCAGCTGTTTATAATGATATGATCCTCTTCCTTCAGACCCCCCCGGGTACCCCTTAGTCTGACTGATATCAGCTGTTTATAATGATATGGTCCTCTTCCTTCAGACCCCCCCGGGTACCCCTTAGTCTGACTGATATCAGCTGTTTCTAATGATATGGTCCTCTTCCTTCAGACCCCCCGGGTACCCCTTAGTCTGACTGATATCAGCTGTTTATAATGATGCGTTATAGGTTTAAAATGTGATGTTTGTCTCCCTCTAGCTGTGAGATTCAGCAACAAGACACCATCGACAGCTCCATCAACTGCAACAGCTCAACTGACCAGTAAGATCTGAGCCATAAAGACACTAAACACTTACACATTCATCCTGTAAAGCACGGTCACATGAGCAGGGATGTTTCTGGAAGGTGAACTCACGTAACACTGTTCAGAGCACTGACCCCCCCCATCTTCCCCTCTGAACAGCTGTAATCTCATGAGGCAGCCTCCCTTCTCCGCCTGTCACGAGCACACCGACCCAGAGCCGTTCATCAGCGCCTGCACACACACTCTGTGCAGATACCCGTCAGTGGATGGGGTCGACTGCCACTTTTTGGAGGCTTACGCCAAGGCCTGCAGCCTGGAAGCCAACGTGACCCTGGAGGACTGGAGGTCAACTTCTGGCTGCTGTAAGACCCTCTTTCACTCTAATATTGACAGTCGTTGTGGTTTAATACACAACTGGAAGTCCCTGTGTTTGTATAGTAGCCTGGTCACATATACAGGATATATGTAATATGGATAGTGTGCAGTGTTTGATTTCACTTCATTCTAGGTTTATTACTTCATTCCTAGTAATAGTTTGTATAATCATTGTTATTAGTGATATTATTATGATAACTATTTAAAACTGTGTATGAAGGAAAAAAGGGAAATTAAAGTAAAAATAATAAAAGCATCGATTTTGTAAAATGAATTATTTTCATTTCATTTTAAAAATATTTTAAACTCGTCTAACTGTCATAGTTGGCTCCTCATGTTGGATGTTTTATTACGGTAAAGAATGTGTGTGATATCTCCTGTATAGATAGATGTTAATATATATATAACTTTTATCAATTTATTTTAAATATATATTATTATAAATTGTTATTAATACTATCATGAGTTTTATAATCGTTATCTGAGATCTGCCCACCAATGTGTGTGTGTGTGTGTGTGTGTGTGTGTGTGTGTGTGTGTGTGTGTGTGTGTGTGTGTGTGTGTGTGTGTGTGTGTGTGTGCGTGTGTGTGTGTGTGTGTGTGTGTGTGTAGCCCCCCCCCCTCTCTGTCAGCAGCCCTGCAGTGATCATGAGTTCTGTGGAGCAGAGATGTGGTCGTCGTCTCGCTGCTTCTGTCGGGCTGGGTTCGCCTCCAAGTACAGAGCCACCAAGTCTTTAGGTACGGAGCTGGAAGAGAGGCGCTCCTGAACGCATCACATGTTCTTTAGAGACATTAGTAGTTATTCATATCATACATCTCATATCATTATATCCTGACCACAGTCCCTGAATGTACTTTTCTTTCTTTGGACTTTTGGAGCTAACCATCAGTTGGTTATTTTAGCTCGTTTTTCTCCCTGACAACGGTTAACTTGAAGTGTTGCTGTGTTTGCAGGCGAGCCGCCGGTCTGCAGGCAGGGCTCGGCCACTGTGACTCTGGCTGGATGTCTGCTGGCTGACAAAGGCATCGACTTCTCCACCTTACACCTGAAAGACCCCAGCTGCAAGGGCCACATGGACCCCCAGAGCAACCTGGTGACCTTCAGCTTCGACAGCAGCAACACCTGCGGGACGGAGGTCATGGTGCGTGCTTTCCTCACAACTTAAAACCAGTTATTGTGTCAACCTCTTTCTAGTTCAGGGGCCACATACAGCCACATGTGATCTCCAGTGGGCCGGACCAGTGAGATCACAGCATATTGACCTATAAATAACCACAACTCTAAACCGTTCCCTTTGGTTTTAGTACAACAAAGTGTATTCTTAAAATGATCACATTTAATGAACTATCTTTTTACAAAACATTAGGAACAACCTGACATTTCTTAAGAAAAATAAGAGCCATTTCAACCATGCCTCAGTTTATCATTCACACATGTGCATTACAACAGATCAGATCTACAGAAACATTTAGTCTGCGGTATCTGGATCTGAACAGTATAGCATCCCTGTTTGACAATACTGTTTCCCGTGTTTATCTTGCAGCGAGTAACCCTTACAAAAACAACAGAGCAACAAGAAACACTGACAGGTCCTAAAACTGCTTTAGTGCCATGAGGTTTCCTGCAGTGTCATCCTGAACATCAGTCTTCTCCACACTTCAGGAAACCAGTCGTTATAGGATAACCCTTTATCAAAGCTTCAATACCACACTTCCATTACAGGGCTCATCACTTCCTGTTGTCCTGTAGAGGACATGTCCCACTAGTTTCCTTTATTGATGAAAGAAGGACACACGTGATCCATGAACTGGATGATAAAGATATGGCCGTCAGGAGGGAAATGTTCGGGAGTAATGTTTGCGCTGTGATCAAATGAACTGATTACTTTTTCTTTCACAATGCAGAAGAACGGCAGCCAGATCGTCTACGAGAACTCCATCGTGTCGAGCAACCGCTCATCGGCCGGCGTCATCACGCGCCAAGACCAACTCAAGATCGACTTCTCCTGCTTTTACAAACAGCTGGAGGTCAAGAGTGTGTCCTTCACTATCAGAGACAGGTGAGGGTCCTCCTGGTCCTTAATGCACCACAGCTCCAAGCGTCACACTGCTAAACTGTGTGTGTGTGTGTGTGTGTGTGTGTGTGTGTGTGTGTGTGTGTGTGTGTGTGTGTGTGTGTGTGTGTGTGTGTGTGTGTGTGTGTGTGTGTGTGTGTGTGTGTGTGTGTGTGTGTGTGTGTGTGTGTGTGTGTGTGTGTGTGTGTGTGTGTGTGTGTGTGTGTGTGTGTGTGTGTGTGTGTGTAGCTCTGTGGTGCAGCAGCTTGTATCTGGAGTGTGGAACTACACTCTGACGATGAAAGCCTTCAGTGACGCCGGCCTCCTGCAGCCGGTCGGCCCGAACACGGAGATCCTGCTGAATCAGAAGGTCTGGCTGCAGCTGGAGGCGGGGGGGCTGGACGCCAACATGGTCGCTATGGTGACAGACTCCTGCTGGGCAACCAATCAGGCATCACCTGATGATTCGCTGCGATATGACCTCATCATCAACGGGTGAGGAAATAAACTCTGACTGTTAGATCAAAATAAACTCTGACTGTTAGAACAAAATAAACTCTGACTGTTAGAACAGAATAAACTCTGAGACTTCATCTTGTGTATTTCCTGTCTCCGGGCAGATGTCCGAACCCTGCTGATGATACGGTGCAGATGCAGGGAAACGGACAGGGAACGTCCAGCGTTTTCTCCTTCAACATGTTCGAGTTCTCTGGAGCAAGCAGTGAAATCTACCTGCACTGCAAACTGGAGCTGTGCCCCACACAGGGCCAGGCCTGCGCTCCGGTAAGTTCTAATACACCTCAAGTAAAAGTACTCCTTATTCATGGTGTTATATTACAGGATTATTATCGCAGCTTAAAGGAAACCTATCATGCTATATTTAAATGATATATTGTAGGGCCATACCTATATAAGGTATATTTATACGTTTCTGTTTTCAAAATACCAAACAGATCATGCATTTTAGCCATGCCTCATTTCGCTCTATGTGCTGTTTGCTGTCTACGGGTCTGATTCTGCTGACCACGCCCCCCTACAGGAGAGGGGAGACGTGCTCTGATCAGCTGCTGGGCTGTCAGAAGAGGGGGAGAAAAAGAGATCTCCGTCCTCTGTGTTTTATTATATAGAGTCGTTATTCATTTGTTTTAAAGCTCAATAAATAACAAAGAAGACCTTTGACCGGCACTTTTCTCATTTTGTCCGGAAGATTTAAACTTTAACGGACATCTTGACCGGCGAAAGAAACTGAAACTGAAACTCTGCCGCACGGTCCCCTCGTTCCTTGGAAGAGGCGGAGAGTTGGGTGTTTGTCATCTGCTGGTGGACTAACCGGAGAGAATTACAGTGCTTGCCTCGACGGGGAGGGATTGCATTGAATTAAAGCAGCGGGAGCAAACGCTTGCCTCGGGGAGGGAGAAAGAAAGCCACAGCGGAGAATAAACAGAAGGGTAACCATGGTAACCAAGTCCTCTTCGCTGCTTTTGTGGCAGACTACAGCGCCACTTACAGGCCTGGCATATGTACTACAGCGTCTCCAGCGCTTTCGAACGGCAATGGCCGTGGCTGTCTCCTCCTGATTGGTGGAGTTGGCCCAATAGCCGTAGCGCCACCGTCCTGACGTCAGGACAGTGTTCAAATCTGGATCAGTTTTTATCAGATCCGTTGCAGCCCCTTTTTTAGAGATTTGGGTATGGAGGAAAATAGAGAGGGTTGTGTTTTCTGACACTTGGTGAGTTCCCTGGAACACCGGGGACGTTAACCAAAGTGTTATCATTTTAGATGGAAGTAATCATCAAACATCAAAATACATTGATGCACAATGTGATATTTCTGTGTTGGACCCTGAAGGCAGCATCTCCCTGGTCCAATGGGATTTCTTTTTGGGATTAAGTCAGAAAATAATCTCTGTGTCAAACAAACGTTTATGATTCTTACACGTTTAGTTCAGCGGGATAATCTCCACATATTAACACCTCTTTATGATTTCTGAACTAAAAAGCTAACGCTAAGCTAAAGGCGGCTAATGTTGGGCTATAAAGGAACTACAGCACGGTCACATGACTTCACGTCACCACCGCTAAACTAAAGGTGGCTAATGTTGGGCTATAAAGGAACTACAGCACGGTCACATGACTTCACGTCACCACTGCTAAGCTAAAGACGGCTAATGTTGGGCTATAAAGGAACTACAGCACGGTCACATGACTTCACGTCACTAACTATAGTTGGAATAATGTTTACAGTGGGACCCACTGAGTGGGGTTTAAAGTGAAAGCTAACTTCCTGTCTGTGAGGCTAACTTCCTGTCTGTGAGGCTAACTTCCTGTCTGTGAGGCTAACTTCCTGTCTGTGAGGCTAACTTCCTGGTTGCGGACGAATAGTCCCTTTAGTTTAGGAACCTTCCTAACGGAGTGAAATTACCCGGAAGTCCCTCAGTGGCAGCCATGATAAGTGCCAATCGAATTCTCTAGATCAGGGGTGCCCAATACGTCGATCGCGATCGACCGGTCGATCGCAAAGGTAGTGTGGGTAGATCGCATGGCATTGACTTTTTAAAAAAAAATTTAATTCTTTTTTAAAAGTCAGCCTATCATCCATCCTTACTTGATTGACATACAGGTAAGCCAGTCTGAGTTGTATTGCGCCATACGGGTTCATGCAGTTATGAGGGGGCCTCACCTCCTCCTCCTTAGCTTAGGAACCACTGGACCTCCCTAACCTAAAGGAGAGGAGAACATGCTGCCCCACAATGCCTTGCGGCCGCAGCATTTGCCGTCACACAACAGTCGGCCGTTCACGGAAACAACCGATTATGAACGAGAAATGATATCATGAAAGTTACGGTGCTTATTAAGCTTTTTAAAACGTATGTGGTAAGTTGCCAAAGTGCTTTGTTTTGAACGTTCATCAGTATTATAATCAAAAAGAGAAATATGAACGTTAGTTTTTACTGAAATGATCAAATAAAGTCAACATTTCACAGTCTTTACTGAGCTGTGTGGGGTTTGTTCAACTTTTAAAAGATGTTTGAATGGTGATATACACAGTGATAGATGTTAAGGACTAACGTTTATAATAAATACATTTGTATTGATTTAAGATCTTTTCATACAATCATACGTATTGGGATCATTTGTATTAATGTGGACCGGAGGGAGAGGGTGACGAGCATAAATTTCACTTTCCTTTTTTATTTCAATTCCAACTTTGGTCATGAAGAATATGTTTCTCTGTTGTCCCCGTTCATAAAGCATAAAGCAACAGCATCAGAGCACGGTGCAGAGTCTCTAGATGAGTTTACAGTAGTCCCTCGTTCTTATTAAACATCCATGTTGTAGTCCGCTGTATAGAAAACTGTAGTTTCCATAGTTTCCCCACAGCAGCAGACGCACATTCATGACCTCCGCTGGCGCATCATAAACACGTTGGATAGTGAAAGTGCAGTCGATTCTCTAAAGTACCGCAGTCTCTTCTCCTAAGTCCTTTTGAATTCTCCTATCCACTATCCCTTAACCCCGTGACCTTTCACTCAGAGGTCAAGGGGTAGACGATAGGGTTAGAATTTAGGAGCTGATTTTTGGATTATTCGACCACAACCTTACTTCCTGTCTGTGAAGCTAACTTCCTGTCTGTGAGGCTAACTTCCTGTCTGTGAAGCTAACTTCCTGTCTGTGAGGCTAACTTCCTGTCTGTGAAGCTAACTTCCTGTCTGTCTACAGAGCTGTGGGGGGGGTGCTCGCAGGAGGCGTAGATCTGCTAGATTTGCAGAAGGAAACGCTGCCCTCATCACGATGGCCTGGAGTAATTAAAGAGCCTTACATGGTACGACCTTCATTCATTTGAACTAATGACATCCTTGTTGAATGACTCCTATATAAATCATGACTCAGTTGTCCTGCTTGTTTCCTCAGATGATTCCCGACTTTGTCTCGATTAAAAAAAGCGGAAATCTCCAGAAAACGGATCATCTTGGTCTGAGATTATTCCTGATGATTCCAGTTATTCTGAGATGTAACTTCTTTATGGTGAAAAATAATCAAAAGGGTTTAGAGGGTTTGTTCTCGTATATATGATTTCTGCTTATATGTATTAATGACTTTGTATTATTAAATGTGCCCGGCCTGAGTTAGCTCAAGAAGGGAAACACTGAAGGGAAGGATTGAAATGTGGATTATCAAGTTAATGAAGTTAAAAGCTGTATTTCTCAGACCTGTGGGACCAATATTATGACTTTATTCATATTAGCAACTCATTTATCCGTGATTTAGACCATGATTCATGGAACATATGTACTTGATTTTTAACTTTACCATGTTTACATATTAGTGAAGTGTCTACTGAAGAAAAAGAATCATAAAAGGGTTTAATTTACAATGTAATCTCTTGTTTACCATCCTATTTAAATGTGCCCAGCCTGAAGCAGAGTTAGCTTAAGAAGGGAAACACTGAAGGGAAGGATTGAAATGTGGATTATCAAGTGAATGAAGTTCAAAGCTGTATTTCTCAGAGCACGCTGTGGGACCAATGTTTACTACGTCCAGCGCTCTTTCTTTCCCCATGTTCCAGTTCTCTGGAGGAAGGAGTGAAATGTACCTGCACTGCAAACTGGAGCTTATTGCTATCAGCAAATCAGAATCACAACAACATATAATAAAGGGAGTGGATAAAAACAAGAGCTTCTGTCTTTATTCATCTTGTGTGTGGAAATGAACCGAGACAAACTAACACATAATAATGAAATGGTGAGGAAACCTTTCCGTTATACTGAAATGAAGATTCTTGAAATAAGACAATCTTTTAGAGTTTATTCTCACAAGAAGGTAAAACGATAAAGGCAAGGCACGTTTAGTCATACAGCACTTTTCATCACGAGGCAATTCAAAGTGCTTTACGAGACATTAAGAGCATTAAGAAACATATCATGCAATGACATTTAAAAGCACTCGTTAAAAGCAAAGGAACATGAATTAAAGTCACAGTGTGAGACACGTCTGAAATGTTGAGCTCTGACTCTCAATCATTGCTCACTTTGTAGCAGAAAGAGTTTCCTTTGACCTCCCTTTCTTTCTACTTTCTTGTTTAACTTGTCCTTTAGATATTTCAAGTGTTTCCTGCTGAACGGATCCCCTTTGGAAAATTATAATCTGACCCTGTGAAGCTGACCGTTGAGCGGCCCGACCAAGCAAGGAGGCAGAGGCAGAACGTCCAAAATACAACCCGGTGTGGGCATTTATTTACATGACACATGACACAGCCTCAATCTCGCTATTCACGTTAGCACAGTCACCAGCCACAAGGATCTCACACACCCTGACAGGAAACACAGAGCCTAAATACACACACTAATTAACCCAACAAGACACAGGTGATGGGGGAGGAGACAACACAGGGCACCAGGTGAACATAATCAGGAGCAACAGACATGGGGAAAGGGAACACTTTTCAAAATAAAACACATGTGCAATATACAAAGCCCGAAACCGTCAGTCCACAGTGACGAAGCTATCTTCATCACAGACCCCATGGTACCTTGTAGTTTTCACCGAAACGATTCCTCTTTTGAGTTTCAAGCCGCAGCGAAGTACAGAAGCCAGGAGATTTGCAAAGGGTCTTATATTCACAGAATCAGACACAAAGGGAAGAAGAGGAGTGGTCAAGGAGTCCAGGAAACATCTTCTTGCTGCATGGAGAGCCTTAATGTCTGCATTCCTTAGACCAGCGGATCCCGACCTTTTTCCGCTTAAGAATCTAAAAAATGTTCACGGCCCACTTTCAACCGTAAACACTACGGAGGCTAAATGAAGTTCTCAGAGTACTTTTTATTTTAATTAGAAAAGGATCTGGCCATCAGCAACAAACAGACATTTTTAATACACGGTTTAGTTGAATACTCGATTCTGATTGGTCAATTCTGAACATGTGACACGTTGTTAATCCAGTAGAACAGACCGCCGTCAAGGACTTTGATGACCGTTGCTAAGGAGGATCGAGAAAGAAAAAGGAAAGGAGGTTCAAATCAAAATGTTTTGCTAATTATTTGGCGGCCCACTTGCAATGCCTTCACGGACCACTAGGGGGCCGCAGCCCACAGGTTGGGAACCGCTGCCTTAGAGGCTAAAGGTCATCTACCTTTCACAATAGATAGAGGTTATCTTAACCACTGACAGTCAGTCGTTGTCTAAGAAATATCTCATCAAGAAGAACTCATGTTGAACTTTGCTCACTCAGCACGATAACACTTTCCATTACATTCCACCTTGTGATCATATTACATATTGATCACAAATATAAAAGTTATTTATATTTGATCATAAGAGGTTCTTCCTTCATCAGCATTACAAATTCACCAGGATTCTATTTTTGTTTCAGGCGCTGGAAGCTAATCTGAATGGAATCAAACAAAAGGTGTTTACGCAAATGTTTCATCGTCAGAGTGAAAACTGGAGTCAGAGGATGAGGAGAAGGGGGACTTCAAAATGTCCGCTTCAGTCTTCAGGGGCTGATAGGCTAACATAGTGTTTGATACTGACTTGTCAATAGCTTTCATAACAAGTCCTCTAACACGGGAACAATGCAACAGAGACAACATTCTCAATACATTTCAAAGGATTGCTAAAAAATGATTTCAGTCTTACAAAGTCAAATGGATCTGTGCCTGTGGCTAAGTATGGATATATTAAAATGTCTTCTTGTATTTGGCCTCACGATGGCGAAAATTGGATTTCCATTTCAGTTTTCACTTCATGCAGCGCTGTAAACTGCATGAAATGATGAGCTGTTTTGTTTGAATTGTGTTACATGTTTATGTATGTGTTGTGTGTGTGAGGACCCCAGGAAGAATAGCCAATGCTCACGCTACTGCTAACGGGGATCCTAATAAGACAAAGACAAAAGTCCTGTGACAGTGATTAGAGCGGTGAGAATAGCTCAAATCACCGCTTTCCATTTACCAAGCCATCAAACCAGCCTGTAAGTGAAGCGTCTACCCAGAGTGCTCAGCTGCTGAAGCTTTAGATCCATCAGGGGCCGTGCTGTTAGGGATCAATGTTCAGCAAGCATCACCGAACAGATCACACACCTCCTCAGCCAGGAGCATGCTCTGTTCTGCCAGGCCGTCAGGGAGCAACTGTTCAGTCCTAATGCAGGGGGGGGTCAAACTCAATTTCATCTCGGGCTACATTAGCATCATGGCTGCACTCAAAGGGCCAGTTTTATATATAAGACTATATAAAAATACATATATAAATATTTAATATATATAAAATAATGTATTATATTACATGATTGCCTCTGCTTTGGATTATTATCTGATAGGATAATAACTTCATAATTAACTACGTCTGAAAGCAGAAGTCTGGGGCAAATAATTGCAAGTCTCTTCAGTGCGAATGTCACAAAATGATTTAAAAAGAAAGTTCAAATTCTGGAAAAAAAAGTCAAAATCAAAACAAAAAAATTAAAATTTGAAAAAAAAAGTAACATTTAGAAAAAAAGTCAAATTCTGAGAAAAAAAGTCAAATTTGAGATGCATTGTGGGACATGTAGTTTATGGGCAACGAGCTTCTGTAAAGCATCATGTAACCGTATAATAAACATTTTACATTCTTTGCGGGCTCTTGCATCAAGTGAAGTCACGGGCCTTGAGTTTGTTGGAGCAATCTTCTTAGATCTTAAGAAAGCTTTTGATCAGTCAATCATCAAGTACTCATTCACAACATGTCTTATTTTAACTTCTCACCCAGTGCAATAGACTGGATGAGCTCCTATCTGTCAGAGTGTGCACTGGATGTGAGGTGCAAATGTACACTGATGACACTGTCATTTATGTCCATGCAAAAACCAAGGCCCAAGCTGCTGCAATGGTGCATGCACATCAATGGCTTACTGACTCACAGCTATATCTAAACGTTAAGAAGACAGTCTGTATGTGTAGGAGACATTTATTATTTATATGTATACTGCAATATTATTTTTGCACACTTGGTGGCGGGGTTTAGCTGCACCGGGTGTATAAAAGGGGTGACAGGAAATGACGAGGACACAGGAGGAAGAGCACACCGATTCCACCAGCCCGGCAGATGCTCATACCAGAACCTTTGACACAGTATCATTACACCTTGGTATGTAAAGCTAAAAAACATCATTCTAAACTGCAGCAAAAGACCGGAAATCATGTGTTTGTGTCTGCGTCTGGATCACTCTAACCTCCTGTGAAGTAATGGCAAAGGATATAGGACATTGGAACATTTAAATTGCCATTACAGTATGTTTGTTAGCAAGAGCAACCCTGTATCACACTGTGAACCCACGGTCTGTGTGTCTGGGGAGGTCATTCAAACAGTCACACATTTTAAATATCTAGGCATTATCCTTGACACGACTCTATCCTTCAAAAAACAAGTGAGAAAAGTCATGCAAATAACTAAATACAATCTAGCAAACTTTAGATATATAAGGAACTGTTTGACAACACCTGTAGCAAAACTCTATATGACTGCCATGATCCTTCCCCACCTAACAGACTGTATGAGCAGCTGGACCCAGGTGAACCAGCTGGACCCAGGGGAACCAGCTGGACCCAGGTGAACCAGCTGGACCCAGGGGAACCAGCTGGACCCAGGTGAACCAGCTGGACCCAGGGGAACCAGCTGGACACAGGTGAACCAGCTGGACCCAGGGGAACCAGCTGGACCCAGGTGAACCAGTTGGACCCAGGTGAACCAGCTGGATACAGGGGAACCAGCTGGACCCAGGGGAACCAGCTGGACCCAGGTGAACCAGTTGGACCCAGGTGAACCAGCTGGACCCAGGTGAACCAGCTGGACCCAGGTGAATAGCACCAGATTAAGGCCTATCCTATCACTTCACAAACAAGCTCTCAAAGTGTTGGACAGAAAACCTAAGCTATACCACCATTGCAAAATCCTGGACAAACATAACCTGCTCAGCTGGAACATCTTTGAAAACACACTGATGCATGTCTAATTTTTAAGATTATAAATGGCAAATAAAAGTCCCCTGAAATAAATAAATGTGTTTTTAAATTTAAATTTATATATATTTATTGCCTCGTTTATTTATTTCAGACTTTATTTCATAGGCATATTTAATTATATATGTATTTATTTTGAGATGTTTATGTTATGATGTTATGATGTTATGATGTTATGATGTTATGATGTTATGATGTTATTATGTGCAGCCTTGGTTTGTTTTAAACTGCTGCAGCTCAAATGTCCCAAATTAGGATCAATGAAGTACATGTTATTTTATTAGGAGTTAGAACATTACACGTTCATTTCAAACCAGCAGAAGTGTATATTTCCTATCATTTTATGTCATTATTGAAGGTTTTAAAAGTTCCTTATTACCTCAATTATTATTAATATTATTATTTATTTATTCTTTTTTTTAAGCCGTATTAACACGAGCGACCTTAGCAGTTCTGAGGATTCCGACAGTCCCTGAACGCACCATGCCGGAACTCCCTGTTGTTTTCCGGTCTGAGATTCTTATTTAACTTCAGGAACATTTGGACCTCAGGAGTTTCAGTACATATAATATAAATATAATAATATACACATACACATATACATATATATATATATATAAACTGCATTTAAACAGTTAAAGAGGATGAACGCGATGCAGCTGCTGAACAGGGTCCGAGTGCGCGGTGAGTACAAGTACTAATACACACTCTAATACACACTGTACACACACTGTACACACACTCTGTTACAGTACAAGTACTAATACACACTGTACACACACTCTGTTACACTACAAGTAATAATACACACTGCAGTGTTTCCCCTAGGTTTACTGCTTTGGGGGGGTGCTGCCTGAGCGTGGGAGGGGGGGGGGATATATCTTTTTTTAATCCTCTGGAGCAGAGAGGAGCTGTGGATTATTGTTATTGATTAGTGCATCAGTGTTTCTTAGGGTCAAAAACACTAAACTCACAACTTCAAATGAAAGCGTTTAGTTTATTTAATAAAAGAGCACATGTTCAATGTGAAAAGTGACAGTAGATAGAGATCAGTTTTTTTCAGGGGGGGCACTGCACTGTATACACACTGTATTACAGTTAAAGTACTAATATACACACTGTATTACAGTTAAAGTACTAATATACACACTGTATTAAAGTTAAAGTACTAATATACACACTGTATTAAAGTTAAAGTACTAATACACACTGTATATTTATATACTGTAGTTGAGTTTTAGTGTTACTGTAATGATGATTAATGAACTCTGTAAAAACGGTGCAATTCTGAGAAATACTAATGAGAATATTGTGTGTGTGTGTGTGTGTGTGTGTGTGTGTGTGTGTGTGTGTGTGTGTGTGTGTGTGTGTGTGTGTGTGTGTGTGTGTGTGTGTGTGTGTGTGTGTGTGTGTGTGTGTGTGTGTGTGTTGTGTGTGTGTGTGTGTGTGTGTGTGTGTGTGTGTGTGTGTGTGTGTGTGTGTGTGTGTGTGTGTGTGTGTGTGTGTGTGTGTGTGTGTGTGTGTGTGTGTGCGTGCGTCAGGCCTCCATGTGTGTGTCCCCTTGATGACCTTTGACCTCAGGAAGGTGGAACTACTTCCTCTCGATCACAGGAAGTTGACCTTCGACTCTCAGAGCGTCTGCAGAGAGCTGCAGGAGAACGGTGAGGAACACCTGATACATATATAATATATATATATTATATATGTATATATATGTATTTCATTTATTGATGTATAAAATAGTATTTTTTACTTATCATATATTGATATAGATATTTAAATATGATCAATGTATTAATAATGAAGAAGTGATGTTTGAAGTAAATCTGTATATTAAAGTATATTTAATGTGTGTATTTGTACTCTCAGGCTTTGAGAAGCGGCAGGCGGAGCTCGTCGTCTCGGCTCTCGTCTCTCTGACGGCCGCAAACATGGACATCGTTTACAGAGACATGGTGACCAAATCCCACCAGGTGAGTACTGCTGAGAGTACACAGAGTACTCAGATACTGTTACATGGTGACCAAATCCCACCAGTAACAGTACTCAAATAATCACAGTATTAGGAGTATTAGTAGAATGAACAGTATTAGAGTATTGACAGTACTGACAGTATAACAGCATTCCCAGCATTGTGTCCCCAGGAGATCGCCCTGCAGCAGATGTTTTCTCACCTCGACTCCATCAGGAAGGACATGGTGATTTTGGAGAAAAGCGACTTCGCCAACCTGCGATCAGAAAACTCCGTAAATATTCATTTTTTCGCCTAAAGTTCAAAAGTTAATTTTATAATAAATTTAAACATTTTTAAATATTTCCTCAGAATGTTTTATTTCAGACTTTTTGATTTTTAGAAAATGAAGCGCGAGTTGGAGCAGATCCAAAACCAACTGAAGGTCAGACTTGATAGTATTTAATAGCTCACTGTCTGATATATAAATACATCTTTTAATGATATTATATTTCATTATGAATCTAATCCTCTGAGACGTTTCAGGAGGAGAGTCGGAAAGTCCGAGCGGAGACGAAACTGGACATCAACCTGGAGAGCAGCCGCATGGCCGACGTGGTGAGACTAATACTACACAATATTCACTAATATACTTTATACTCATAAAATACTCATAACATATTTATAAAATACTCATGAAATACTCGTAAAATATTTAAAAAATACTCATAAAATATTTATAAAATACTAATAAAATACTTATAAAATATTTATAAAAATACTCGTAAACTATTTATATTATTTCAAATTTAAAGAAATATAACATATAACATAAAATATTAAAAATTATTAAAAATGAAAAAATATTAAAAATATATTTAAAAGTTTTTATAACATATTTATATTGATCAGATTTCCAATTATTGATCAAAATCATTATTTGCTGAGGTTTACAAATATTTTTCAGAATTGATTTGGGCATTTTAACTGTACTTTTTGTCAAATTTCACGATATCTTCCTTGAGATTTTCCCAAAATTAATTTAACTTTTTTCGATATTTTATTTGTATTTATTTGTATTAGTAATTTTTGGACATTTCATATTTTTTTTCAGGTATTTTAACAATTTGAACAACTTAGAATATTTAAAGTTAATATCAAGGTTTTTTTCCCGTAAATTTCAGTTTAATTTGGCAGAATATCTAATTATTGATGATTTTATAATTGCAGACAATAATCATTTTTTCTCATGAAATAATCTTTTAAAATCTCAGAGAATATAATATTTAATATTCCGTTCCTCACATACTTGTATATAATATCCTGCTTTATATTTTGTTACCGTAAATTTGTATTTCCACATGTATTTTTTCTACTCTTTTAATTTCTCTCATGTGCAATGCCATGTCTTTTTATGCTGCTGCAACGCAAAGTACTTCTTCTCTTATCGTAATTATTCCACTCTTCATTTTGTACGAATGTTTTAATATCTTTGAAGCTAAACTGTTTCTGGAGCGGCTTCATAATAAGTGAATAAAAGATGTGTGTTTCCAGTTCAGCGATCAGGAGAAGAAGCTTCTGGAGGCGAGCAGCGACTTCCACCACAAGGTCAACACTCTTATATATTCATACTGATGAAGATCACATCATCATCATCATATTGCTGACGCTTTTCAAAGTCATTTAAAGTCATTCCTGTGAGCTTGTATTTGATCCTGTGTTTATTGTGTTTTTAGCACTTCTTAACGCGTGGTCATTTATTCTTTTATGATTCCTGTGGTGTTCTCATGTTTTGTCGAGCACTGTGTGACTGTGTGTGTGAAAAGCTCTGTATAAATGAATGTTCCTCACGTACTTCCTCACCTCTTGAGGATGATCTCTGTGTGTGTGAAAAGCTCTGTATAAATGAATGTTCCTCACGCACTTCCTCACCTCTTGAGGATGATCTCTGTGTTTGTCAGAAAGCGGATCTGGAGCACGACAACATGGAGATCAACAGAAAGATCGACCTGCAGGTGGCGTCGCTGAAGACTCTGCTGGAGTCTCTGAAGCTGGAGACCGTCCGCTACCTCGCAGGTACACTGTGTACTCTACTGGGTACTCTACTGGGTACTCTACTGTGTACTCTACTGGGTACTCTACTGTGTACTCTACTGTGCACTCTACTGTGCACTCTACTGTGTACTCTACTGTGTACTCTACTGGGTACTCTACTGGGTACTCTACTGTGTACTCTACTGTGCACTCTACTGTGTACTCTACTGTGTACTCTACTGGGTACTCTACTGTGTACTCTACTGTGCACTCTACTGTGTACTCTACTGTGTACTCTACTGTGCACTCTACTGTGTACTCTACTGGGTACTCTACTGGGTACTCTACTGTGTACTCTACTGTGCACTCTACTGTGTACTCTACTGTGTACTCTACTGGGTACTCTGCTGGAGTCTCTGAAGCTGGAGACCGTCCGCTACCTCGCAGGTACACTGTGTACTCTACTGTGTACTACTGTGTACTCTACTGGGTACTCTACTGGGTACTCTACTGGGTACTCTACTGGGTACTCTACTGTGTACTCTGCTGTGCACTCTACTGTGTACTCTACTGTGTACTCCACTGTGTACTCTGCTGGAGTCTCTGAAGCTGGAGACCGTCCGCTACCTCGCAGGTACACTGTGTACTCTACTGGGTACTCTACTGGGTACTCTACTGGGTACTCTACTGGGTACTCTACTGGGTACTCTACTGTGCACTCTACTGTGTACTCTACTGTGTACTCTACTGTGTACTCTGCTGGAGTCTCTGAAGCTGGAGACCGTCCGCTACCTCGCAGGTACACTGTGTACTCTACTGTGTACTCTACTGTGTACTCTACTGTGTACTCTACTGGGTACTCTGCTGGAGTCTCTGAAGCTGGAGACCGTCCGCTACCTCGCAGGTACACTGTGTACTCTACTGTGTACTACTGTGTACTCTACTGGGTACTCTACTGGGTACTCTACTGGGTACTCTACTGTGTACTCTGCTGTGCACTCTACTGTGCACTCTGCTGTGCACTCTACTGTGCACTCTACTGTGTACTCTACCGTGTACTCTACTGGGTACTCTACCGTGTACTCTACCTGGTACTCTACCGTGTACTCTACCGGGTACTCTACCGGGTACTCTACCGTGTACTCTACCGGGTACTCTACCGGGTACTCTACCGGGTACTCTACTGTGTACTTCATATATACTGTGTATACAGCGTGAAGCAGGTACTCAGATGCTGTAGTACTTCATATATACTGTGTATACAGCATGAAGCACGTACTCAGATACTGTAGTACTTCATATATACTGTGTATACAGCATGAAGCACGTACTCAGATACTGTGTACTTCATATATACTGTGTATACAGCATGAAGCATGTACTCAGATACTGTGTACTTCATATATACTGTGTATACAGCATGAAGCAGGTACTCAGATACTGTGTACTTCATATATACTGTGTATACAGCATGAAGCATGTACTCAGATACTGTGTACTTCATATATACTGAAATATAATATAATGACGTTCCCTCGGATATTTGCAATTTAAATACGACTTTATACTTGTTTTTGCTTCACGTAATACGAGGCTTTTCTCTCTCGTATAATTCTCGTTAGATAATGACTTTACGCTCCTAATAATAAAACATTATTATTTTACAAATACTATGAGTTTTTATTTTGAGATATTGTGAAAATATCTTTCGTGAAATTCTGTATTCACGTTAAATGACCATGTTTACGTTTCTTAATCTCTACAGTAAGGACTCACACAGGGGGTCCGCGGGGTCTTAAAAAGTATTAAAGGGCATTTTCCAAGGTATTACATATTGCAGCTAGTTTTCAATAAGTATATAAATTGTCCAAAGAGGTTGTATTCTACAGTCTGCCTGAATGTAATCATTGCGTAGGTGTGTAGTGTGATTCTGTGTAGTTTATTTATGGCATCCCGTTGGATTGGACGTCATCTGAACAGGACATCGCACGCTCACTGCTTGATAGTGCGCGAAACTCCGTTTACGCCGGTTGCTAAGCAACATCGTTATGGGGAAATGCAAGTCTGCGTCCAAATGGTTGGAAGATAAGGAGGAAGGACAATCCATACTGTATATAGTCAATGTGAGGTAAAGTGTGTCGCCAAGGTAACCGGTTAGAACTCCAAGTGGCGATGAGGTCTTAAAATGTATGGAAAGGGTCTTAAAAAAGCTCTTAAAAGGTCTTACATGTCACTTCAGGATTCCTGCATGCACCCTGAGAAAGTATTGACGGGTTTCCTGATCTGTAATATTTCCAATAAAATGTTAAATGATATAATAAAGTTATGATAATGATGAGCGTTGATGTGTTCCCTGCAGCGACCGTGTTCTCCTGCCTGGCCATCGCTCTGGGAGTCTACCGGCTGTGGAGGTGAAGAAGAAGAAGCTACATTATTTAATAAAAAAACTTTACAGAAATATTATTCATGTTAAAGGTGGGGTAGGTAAGTTTGAGAAACCGGCTCGAGATACACTTTTTGTTATATTCCATGGAATGCTCTTAACATCCAGATAGCAATGAATATCTTAAGTGCTTTGACAACAAATCCATAAATAAATGTCATCTGTGGAAACCGTAATACTGTAAAAAGCACGACCAATCATCTGAGCCGGCCCGGCTAAAATAACTGGATGGCCTACCTGCCTGTCAGCCTTCCATCTGTGCACAAACTTATCTCGTGCCCTCATTGGTCATGTGCGCGTTCGTGTGTGTTGGAGGAGGGGCTCTGTAAGGAAGTGGCAGATTTTCTCCCGTTGTGTATTTTCAAATTCTAGCGATCTCGAGCCGGTTTCTCCAAAATTACCTACCCCACCTTTAATGACAATTTGAAGACACGGGAGAAAAAGAACAGATACTTTTATATTTCATGCTTTTATGTAAAAATAAGAACCAAATATTAAGTCAACTGTATTATTTGATTCGTTTTTGTTTTTAATGTAAAATTATATTTTCTTCCAACATGAAGATATTATTTATGATTTATTATAATATGTTTCTGTGATGTTTATTAAACACTAATAAACATTACTATTCAAATGAAAGAGTGATGTTTGTTTGTTCACACACACACACACACACACAGACACACACACACACACAGAGAGAGACACACAAACACACACACAGAGACATACACACACAGACACACACACACACAGAGACACACACACAGACACACACACACACACACAGAGACACACACACACAGAGACACACACACAGACACACACATACACACACTCTCACAGAGACAGAGACACACACACACACAGAGACACACACACACAGAGACACACACAGACACACACACACACACACACACACACACGCACACATATAAATAAATATTGAGTTAGGTCAAAGAAATGGACAATGAGACAGGTGTTTGGTAATTACGTGTTTTTTGAAAGGAGGCGGCCAGACAAACCCACGTAACCAAATGAACCTTTGCAGATATATATATACATCCTGCCTAACACAAGAAGTCAAATAGAATACAGGCTTCTAACGAACAACAGGAGAAACGGGTTGCTCACTCCGAGGCAGATCAAAGCGTGTCTTCAAGACAGATTACATCAGTTTAGCGTTACAAAGATACAACGTACAACAGGCAGGGCCGGCAGGGACATGTTGGTGTCTTTTGAAAGTAAAATGCTTCAATCTGATGCACTTTGAGCGCCCAATGACTAGAGACCTGATCTAGGGGAACTCTAAACACCCATCTGAAAAAGATCGGTTTACATTTTAATAATCAAATAAGTATGTGAACATAACCAATAACCCATAGCCAATAACAAATACATGTAACTTATTTTATTTTTGTTGTTCATTCATATCTTATTTTACCTTAACATTTATTTATGAACTTTTTTAAAACTCTCCAGTTTTAAATGATATTTTTGGTTTACTGTCCTATAGTATACATTGGAATGATTTCAAACCTGTTTATATTGATCCCAATAATTATAAAGGAGTGCCTTGGAAATATGTGTTTACATAAATTGTGATCAAACCGTTTGAGACCCACTGAGATGAGACTATCTAACCCTCAGAGTCCTTGTGCAATTTACTCGCCGCGAGTTGGCGGACTTTCTTTGCTTACTTTAACATAATTCTTCATGGTGGGGCTAAGCCATTTCATGCAACCCAGTCTCACGGCATTTCGTGTTAAATTAATTTAATCTATTGATTCGTGTTCACCAACACGATTTTCACCTTTTTTTCGTGTCACACAGAACGATTTAAAATGCAATGTATTTCTATTGGTAGTATGTTTCGTGCCTGCACCACGTCTTTTTGTCCGGTCGGGTCTTGGAAGACCAGAAGCTGTGTGGTTCATAAAAACATGTTCTTACTCAATATCTTACCCTCAGCCTAACCCGATCTCTTTTATTTTAAATTGTATAATGTCGGAGTTTTTTTGCCGTCAGTGAGGAAAAGAAATGGCTCAGAGCCTCAGAATACTGACATCTGTATTTTATGTCATCTGTATTTCTTTCTAATTTGTTATTATTTGCAATAGGCGCTTTCACACCGGAGGAAGGATGCTCCAGAGCCACTATTTCAAGCATGCTACGTCATCGAGTCCCGCCGAAGGACCGTTCCAATGTCCAGGATGCTTGGAATTCTACCGAAGCCGGCGTCCTTCGTAGCGACATTTTTTGAGGCTGCACATGTGTATCCTCCACGGTCTTATAATCCCCACAATGCTTTGCGCACGGACCAATTCCCAAATCTTTGGCGGAAATCGCGCTCCATTTAGGGCCTCTCATATGACGCACACCTGTTAGCCTGTTCCACCATTCTTCGTTTTCCGAGGCTAGGAAGGATTGTGACTCGGAAGACATGTCCTACCAAGGAAGCGTCCTCGACATTGAGAAACACCCCGTGTTGTTTCTTGGTATGGCTGTAGCCTACCCCAGCCATACCCTGGAGCCGCCACTGCATATGACGCACACCTGCACACTTGCTAGCCTGTTCCATTCTTCGTTCGCCGAATGAAAGGAAGGATTCTTGCCTAGCCTTTGATGGACCTGACTCGGAAGACATGTCCTACCAAGGAAGCGTCCTCGACATTGAGAAACACCCCGTGTTGTTTCTTGGTATTTCCTCGTGGACGACCTGGAATCTTTGAGAATCTTTCTTATTTGTATTCTAACAGCATTTTTGGGATATTTAAAACTATTGTTGAGACATTTTAACATCAAACAGCTTCTGTTTGAATTCAAGAAACTGCGTTCAGTTGAAATAAAAGACTCGAAAACAGAGAAACTGTAAATGAACTCATTCTTTATTTTGAAAACCTTGGCGTCACACACTCTTGATTGAAGGAAAAGGAAACAGGAAGTGGCTCCTCGGCGATGCTTACCTGACAGGAAGTTCCCCGACGTTAAATCAACGGTAAATCACAATCACTGTTACACCAGAGGTACCAAAAAATACTTTAATTTATAAATTAAATCATTTACATCTGAGCCACAAACAGACTTCTTGAGTTCACAGAAACAACGGCAGGATCCGAAATACCAAAACGTATTCAAGTTTATGTAAAAGCGCTTTTCCTTAAAATCAGAAAAGCAGCGTCACTCGGCCTCACTTCGGCCCGCGTCCTCGTTTCGGCCCGCGTCCTCGTTTCGGCCCGCGTCCTCGCTTCGGACCTCGCTCAGAACGGCCTCGTTTCGGCCCTCGCTCAGAACGGCCTCGTTTCGGCCCTCGCTCAGAACGGCCTCGTTTCGGCCCTCCTCGCTCGGGCCCTCCTCACTCGGGCCCTCCTCACTCGGGCCCTCCTCACTCGGGCCCTCCTCACTCGGACACGCCGCCGTTAAAACCTCCGCCTCCTCGCTCTTCACCACAGGAAGTGAACACGCCATGGGCTCGGCCACTTCCTGTTTCACTTTGGCGAACGCACAGGAAGTCCTGCCCCCTTGCTCTTCTTCTTCCGTCTTAATGAAGGCGGTCAGCGGGTGCTCCGTCAGCAGCTTGCTGGGCGACGGCGTCACGTCCATGTACGACGACGTCTGAGGAGACAAGAGGTCACGACCAATCAGCATCCAGGGTTACTTATTATGTTGTTTATTTATCTATTTCTCTGTTACTTACGTTTTTATAATCTTCAAAACAGGCGGGGTGGAAGTTCTGTGGAGAGAGTTGGAACAAAGGGTTATTATTATATTTCATGTTTTCATGGGAATATCAGAACATGTGACCAATATTTTATGGTTTTTGGGGGAATATTTGTACATGTGACCATTTTAATTAGGTCAGCTAATATTTTCAAAAACTTAGCCGGGAAAAAATTGATGAAAATATGAATGTTGAACTAAAATAATACAGATTGTAATAAATGTTTTCAGTGAACTCATTTGGAAATACTCTTTACATTTAACCAAAATGATTCCGATAGCGTCATGCTCAATATTTTGGAGATTTGCAGGATACTCTCCCCGTGTATTGTGTTTCTGAGTTGTTGCTCTGACCTTGTCGTCGACCCTGACGGCGTCCTTCAGGAACCAGTCCTCCTCCTCCTCCACCCAGTACGTCTCAAACGGCTCCTGGCAGATCTCACACAGCTGGGGGGGGGGGGGGGGCAGGGGGTCAGAGGTGATGAAGCAGATGATACATGCTGTTCTTTACATATCTCATTGTGTCTGTTCTACAGTACTGAAACACTACCAAGTGTTTGTGAACAGCTTTAAAATCTAACCTGCTCCACCTGATAGAAAGTCTCTGACAGGGTGACCAACTGTCTTTGAGCAGATTTCTGACTCACATCCCATAATAACCTGAGAGGCTCCAGCAGCATCACCTGGGACCCAAAGCATGCTCTGACTGAGAATCTGAACTGCTACCATCTGATGGAGATCACTACAGTGAGCTGCTGGGATGCAAGGAGCATTTCAGACTTGATCTGACCATTAACGTTTTATGGTCTGGTATACAACAGTAATAACTCTCTCTCCTCTCCTTCCCTCCTTCCCTCCTTCCCTCCTTCCCTCTCTCCCTCTCTCCCTCTCTCCCTCTCTCCCTCTCACCGTTCCCCCCTGCCCCAAATGGACCTGACTTTGACTAATAATGGATAAAGGTGTCTGACCTCCCCCACGGCGTCCTTGGTGGCCTTCACGCTCTGGAACTCCTTCTCCTTGGCGGCGGCTTGACTCTTCTGCACCTCCTCCTCGTTCACTTTCTCGAAGAAGGTGCTCTTCGCTCGCTCCTCCAGATCCGCGATCTCCTCGAACTCCACCCAGTCCTGGGGAGGGTCAGCGTTAATGTGTGCTTCATATTTAAAACATGTTTCAGACATCCTACCTGATACAACATCTTTTTCACACGTTTCAAAAAGGTCCCCCAAAAGAATTTAATAAATATTTGGAAAATAAAGAAATTCAGAAATTTTTAAAAATATTTTGCAGACAATTTTCCGAAATTGTTCTAATATTTTGGATCACCCTCCGTCCATGGTACCAGCGTCTGTGTGTGTGACCTCAGTGTGTGCGTGTGTCTCAGTGTGTGTGTGTGACCTCAGTGTGTGCGTGTGTGTGTGTGACCTCAGTGTGTGCGTGTGTCTCAGTCCGTAGTACCAGCGTCTGTGTGTGTATGTGTGTGTGCGTGCTCACACACTGAGATAGTCGGTAGTACCAGCGTCTGTGTGTGTCTCAGTGGGTGTGTGTGTGTGTGTATGTGTGTGTGTGTGTATGTGTGTGTGTGTGTATGTGTGTGTGTGTATGTGTGTGTGTGTGCTCACCCTCAGTCCGTAGTACCAGCGTCTGTGTGTGATCCTCTTCCCGACCACCTTTCCTGCGTGGTTCTGTCTGAAGTGCCAGTCCAGGTGATCTGCGTACAGGTCCGTCTGCTTGGCCGTGAACCTCATGCTGCACAGACAGCACTGGTTCCCCGAGTACAGCCGCAGCACCACACACTCGTACCGCCTGTTGAGACACGCGTGTGATATTTATACACACACACACACTCATACCGCCTGTTGAGACGCGTGTGATATTTAACAAACTAAATACTGGTTCACAGATTTCTTCCCTAAGACAGACGACATGGAAGCATTATTTCAGTTAGTTGACCACAAGGAGAAGCACTCACAGTTTCATGTGGTCCACTTTGAAGCCGGTGAGGTCTGGGAGGTTTTCGTCCTCTTCCTCCTCCGCCTCCTCTTCCTCCTCCTCCACCGCCACAGGGGGCGCTGCAGGGAGAACCAGCACAGGCTCTGGAGAGAGACAATAACATCTCAATCAATCAAAGTGTATTTATAGAGCTCAATATCACACATTTTACATTTCTCTCAGTGGACTTAACAGTTTGTAAGGAATACGACCCCCTCTGTCCTTAGACCCTCACATCGGACAAGGAAAAACTCTGAGTAACCCCCAGTTAATGGGAGAGACCCCCCAGTTAATGGGAGAAAGCCCCCAGTTAATGGGAAAAAGCCCCCCCAGTTAATGGGAAAAAGCCCCCCCCAGTTAGAAACTCCCCAGTTAGTGGGAGAAAGCCCCCCCCAGTTAGAAACTCCCCAGTTAGTGGGAGAAAGCCCCCCCCCCCAGTTAGAAACTCCCCAGTTAGTGGGAGAAAGCCCCCCCCAGTTAGAAACTCCCCAGTTAGTGGGAGAAAGCCCCCCCCCCAGTTAGAAACTCCCCAGTTAGTGGGAGAAAGCCCCCCCCCCCAGTTAGAAACTCCCCAGTTAGTGGGAGAAACCCCCCAGTTGTCTTAGGCTGCCTTTACACGGGAACGTTTGACCCCCCAGAGCACTCCGTCTGCAGATCTATCCACCTTGGGACCCGTTATCGTTTGCGGCGTCCGTTTCCATCGTTTTGTTACGGCCTGGTGTAAATGAAAGGGCTATACGCAAGAGAAACTATGCAGATACAACCCGTTTCGTTCCCGTGTAAATGGGGTCTTAATGTACATCATGTAATTTTATATTGTGTTCTCGTACACATCATATTCTATTTACATGTTTAAAGACTTGTATGATGCGTCTCATTGCTGGAGGAGCTCAGGTCAGAAGAGTTGCCCTTTCTACTCTGTCGCTGCTGAGCATCTGATGACAACACCTTTGAGTCTTTGAAAAGACATCAGCTGATGTTTAACTAATGGTTTGGATTTATAATCTCACTCACCTTTGTTGGAGGGGGCGTCGGGCAGCGAGGGTTTGATGATGCCGTTGGAGATGAGTTTAGTGAGCAGGTCGTTCACATCAACCTGACCAAAGTGGTTCTCTGGGGGGGGGGCCGGGGCTGCAGGGACGAAGCAAACAGACACGAGATGAATCAGACGAGATTATGGGATAAAATCAGGAGAGATAATGTGTTAAAACCAGACTCACTCTGAACGTAAGGCCCGGAGCTCTGAGGCAGGAAGGGCTGACCGAGGGCCCCCAGCATCTGGAACACAGGAGGCAGTGAGCAGGGAGTACTGCTAACGCTACTGCTAACGCTACTGCTAACGCTACCGTTAATGCTACTGCTACCGATAATGCTACTGTTACCATTAATGCTACTGTTACCATTAATGCTACTAATAATACTGTTAACGCTGCTAACGCTGTTACTACAGCTAATGCTAATGCTACTACATTTTCTAAATGTTCCGAAGGTTGTAAATGTAGTGGGTGTTATTGAATGTGATGTACTGACCGGCTGCTGCATGGCGGGGGCCGCGGGGTTGTAGAAGTTCCCGGGGCCCGGCTGGCTGTAGGTCGGCTGCAGGTTGAAGTTCCCCCCCGGCTGAGGGAAGGCCATGGGGAACTGTTGGGGGTTCATGGGCTGGGGGGCCATATTGAAGTTCTGCTGGGGGGCCAGGGGTCCGTCGTAAAGGGGCGGCGCCATCGGCCTCATCGGGGGCTGCATGTTGTGCTGGGGGCCGAACCTCATGGGGCCCTCGTAGTGCGGGGGCCCCCCCTGGTGGGGCCCGAGGTCAAATCTGGGGCCCTGTTGCCCGGGGGAATCGAACCGCATCGGGCCGTCAAACCTCATCTGGTTTGGGGGGCCGTCGAAGTGCAGGGGCCGCTGCTGGAAGCCCATTGGACCAGAGCCGGGGGGATCGAATCGTCTCATTGGTCCTTCGAAGTGACCGGGGCCGTCGAATCTAGGGGGGCCGTCAAACCTCCCGGGGCCCTGAGGGTGGGGGGGGCCCCTCGAAGCCTCTCATTGGCCCGTGAGAAGGGTGGGGGGGGCCATCAAAGTGGTGTGGCCCCCCAGCTTCAAACCGGCTTGGTTGATGAGGCCCATCGAAGCGTGGGGGGTCGTCGTACCGCACCCCTCCCTCGAACCATCCCGCCGGGGGCCTGTTTGTGGGAGCTGGGGGCCCTCCGTCGTAGCGTTGTGGTGGGGGGGGGGGACCTCCGTCCTGAGGGGGGGTGTGTCCTGGGGAGTCGCTGTGTCGAACGGAGGTCAACGGGCGGATAGGGGCCTTTAGGATGGATTTAGGAGGGGGAGGGGGCAGGTGAGAGGGGGGGGGCCTCCAGGGGCCCGTCGTCAGAGTGTTCACTGGTGGGGCTCTCGAAGCGGGGGGCGGGGCTTTCGGGGTCCTTCGGGGGGGGAAAGGCGCTCCCGCTCAAACCGGAGCCCCTCAGCAGGGCTCTGGGAGGGGGGGGGGGCCTCGGGGCGGCGGGGGTCGTACCTCCTGGGGGCCTCGTACCCACTCTTCTCCTCACTGAGGCGCTGCCGCTCCATCAGAGGAGACGTCCACTCTCTCTCAGCTGGGGGGCCACACAGAGTTACTCAATACCATCACACCTTAGGGTCAGGACTGACATTTGATTTGAGGAATCATGCACAATAATCTCATAAAAGTAACTGGGGGTTTCTCCCATTGAATTGTGTGTGTGTGTGTGTGTGTGTGTGTGTGTGTGTGTGTGTGTGTGTGTGTGTGTGTGTGTGTGTGTGTGTGTGTGTGTGTGTGTGTGTGTGTGTGTGTGTGTGTGTGTGTGTCAGTGTCAGTGTCAGTGTCAGTGTCAGTGTGTGTGTGTGAGTCAGTGTGTGTGAGTGTGAGTGTGAGTGTGAGTGTGTGAGTCAGTGTCAGTGTGTGAGTGTGTGAGTCAGTGTGTGTGTAACGGTACGTCTACACAGCAGCGTTAAAAAAAATCTTGGAGGTGGGCGTATCTGAAGCTTGAGGATTTTTTGCGAGCAACCAATCACATGAATCTCCCACCCGCGACATACGAAGCAAAAAAGCCCGAAGTAAACTGGATATAAACTCCCCAAAACAGGCGAAAACCTACCACTGTCTCTGCCACCTCCCTCCATGCCTGGCTCCTCCGGTTTATATCCCGGTAGGTCTGGTCATAAAGCACCGGGTGATTGATTCCCTACCGCTAATTTCTCCTCCATTTTTTGGAATATGAGGAAATGACCTGTGGTATGTCTCTCCCAGCATACACGCCGTTTGATTGGCTAGAGCTTGAACTGTCAGATTTGCGTACACGGGATTTGATTGGCTGACGCTTCCACCTCAGCCTCAAAAGTTGAACATTGTTCAACTTTGAATCCTCAAAATCCTGAAAATCTCCGCTCGCCTGCCCACAATGCATTTCGGCGAAAAGTGAGGGAAAGTGACGTCACCCCATTCAAAGTGAATGGGCAGAAGCGTTTCAAGATTTTTTTAACGCTGCTGTGTAGACGTTCCGTAAGTGTCAGTGTGTGAGTCAGTGTGTGTGTTAGTGTGTGCGTGTGCGTGTGTGCGTGTGACTCACTGGGCTCCCGGGGGTCTGCTCTCCTCCTGAATCGTAGTCCCGGCAGACTCTTCAGAGTTGGGAATTCCTTCCCGTGATTATACTCCTCGATCATTGGTCCGAGAGGGGGGCGCGGCTCCTCCGCCTCCTTACTCCTCCTCTCCCCTGCTGAGCACATTTTAAAACACTTTGTTTCATATTCTTACTCTTTATTTTACCTCTTCGTCATTACGCCGAACACGTGAACACTCCTCTAAGTTAGTTTGCCCTGTTCTGCTTGAAAGCAAGTACCTGCCTCCTGCAAACTGTTCAAACAAACGCTTCAACTCGTACCATTTAGAATCTGTGTGTTTGATATGGATCTGAAGTTGGTGTGACGTTGAAGTCGTGCTGCTGTACTCAGCTGTAGTTCCTTTATAGCATCACGTTAGCATTTTGCTTCTGGACTTTAGATTTATGATTCAAACATTATAAAAGTAGGGTAGACATGTGGAGATTATCCGGCTGAACAAAACGTGCATTTATCAAACAGGTTCTTTTTCCACAGATCTTATTTCCAGATATTTTCCTAAACCCTCTGGAGAAACCCTTTGTTCTCGAGGGAACAGCAGCTTCAGGGGGAGCTACAGGAACCTCTCTGTTGGTCATGTGACCTGTCTCTCCTCTCTGTTGGTCATGTGACCTGTCTCACCTCTCTATTGGTCATGTGACCTGTCTCACCTCTCTATTGGTCATGTGACCTAGGGTCTCACCTCTCTATAAACACAGTCTTTCCCATCTGTCCGGTCTAATGGTAAACCTGGTCCCCCCCCTCACTCACCTGGTCTGTCTCGGGGCCCCCGGCTGTATTTCCCTGGCGGCGGCGGCGGCGGCGGGGCCCCCTCCCCCTCCCCCTCCGCCTCCTCTGGACTCTCGTCTCCCTCCCACTCCTCTCCGGCCGCCCTCCGGTTCACCTGCGTCTTCCTCAGCTTCAACTTGTGTTCGTAGTACGACAGCTCGGCGGCGTCCATGGCAGCTGGGGGGGGTCGCGGGCCCCCGGAGGTGAGGGGGGGTCTGGGGGCCCCGGAGGTGAGGGGGGGTCTGGGGAGACCACTGAGGGGATCCCAGCTGTCGGGGCGCTGCTTCTCCTCCTGGTACTGGAAGAAGTGCTTGATCTGGTGGGCCATGTTCAGGAAGTCCTCCTGAGAAATCTCTCCGCTCTCCAGACGCTTACTGGCCTGCAGTGCAGGGGGGGGGGGGCAAACAGATATTAATATATATACAGCACAAGAAGACATACTTTATTAATGCCTCACAGGGAAATGTCTTTCTCCACTCTGTTGTGATTACACACACACAGAGGATATACATGCACGCACACACACAGAGGGTATACACACACACAGAGGGTATACACACACACAGAGGGTATACACAGAGGGTATACACACACACAGAGGGTATACACACACAGAGGGTATACATACACACACACACAGAGGGTATACATACACACACACACAGAGGGTATACATACACACACACACACAGAGGGTATACATACACACACACAGAGGGTATACACACACACAGAGGGTATACACACACACACACAGGGTATACACACACACACACAGGGTATACATACACACACACAGAGGGTATACATACATAAATCCTCTCCCCATGAGATCTACCGTATTGACCCTGATTACAAGACGGCCCCTCGTTTTCAGATTATATTGGGGTCGATACGGTAAATAAGCTTTCATTTTGTAGAGGGTGGGGGTGTTTGGGACTCACCCTCCTGAGCAGGTCCTTCTTGGAGGCGGAGTTTAGGACCTCGGGGATCTGCATGTTGGCGTCAACACTGAGGCGGTGCTTTGGGGTGCGAGGCGTCTGGGGGCGGGTGGGGGCGCTGTAGGGTTTGTGACGGGGGGTAGCCGGCTTCAGGTGGGGGTCCTCAGGCTTCGGGCTGAGAGGAAACACAGAGGGGGGTCAATAAGGAACACAGTTTCATCACAGACTGTTACACACCTGAACTTTGGAAAGAACATCCAGAACATCTGTTTGCAACTCACTCATTATTTATTTATACATCACATTACAGACTCTCCTTGCACGATGTCATCGGTTTTATTGTGTTGCATAAATAATAATAAAGTTCCATCTTATTGAATCTTATATCTGTGACATACTAAAGTTATAAATAAAGTTTTGAATAAAGTGTTGACTCACTGCTTGTTCTCCTCCCAGCCGCTCCTCCAGCGGTGGGGGGGGGCCGGGCCATCCTTGCCCTCCTTGGCCCCGTCGTGGCCCCGGGGGGAGTGGGGGGGGTGCGGGGGGTCCTCCACCGGCCTCTTGGACCTCCTGCTCTCCGATTGGCTCTTCTTCTTGCCGTGTTCTGGTTCCCGTCGGGGGGTTTTTCCTGGTTTGTGCAAGGGGGGGGGGCGGGGACAGGGAGCTGCTCCGCGTCCGGCGGCGCTCCTTCCTCTTCGGGGGCGAGACGGGGGGCGAGCGGGAGCGTTTCCTGGCGTGGGTGCGAGCGTTGCCCCCCGCTTTGAACTCCATCTTCTCCTCGTCGTGTTTCGATCCGTTCAGAAGCTTCCCTTTGTTGCCGCCCCCTCTCAGAGGCTCCTCCTTCTTCTTCTTAAGCTCCTCCTCTTTGACGGCCCCACCTCCCCTCTTCTTCAAACGGGGGTCCTTTTTGGTCTCGTTTTCCGCCGGTTTCGGTTTCATCTGGACGCTTTTCGTGGTGGGAGAGGAGGAAGTGGTGGTGGGGGGTTTTGGCGCCTCTTTTCGGGGGGTCCGGGGCTTCTCGGGTCGTGGGGGTTTCTCCGGTGTCCCAGCAGCACTTCCTGTGTGGGCGTGGCCTTCTTTCTTCCCGGTGGGGGTTCCGGCGGCTCTGTTCAGACGGGGGTCCCTGGTGGGGGGTTTGGGGTCGGGCTGAGGGGGGGGCAGCCAGGGACGGACCCCCGGAGCAGCTGGAGGGCCGGGTTTCACCGGGACTGCAGGGGGCATCACAAAGCCCCCCATCTGAAGACACAACAGAGAGGAGTTACACAACAACAACAGAGAGGACTTAGACAACAACAACAGAGAGGACTTAGGTAGGGGAACTTTAAATCACTGGAAACTTGTGGGACTAACGCTAGGCCAAAATAGCTTTGGGTCCGTATTGAACGCACCGTAAGTATCATAAACAAGAGATTATTTTCTGACACGTGGATGCCTTCAGGGACCAACAGAGGAATAGGAAATGAGACACACGTGTTCCTACCAGCTGGGCTTTGGTCTGCTCCAGCTCCAGCTCAATCTTCTTCTGCTGAAGCTCCAGCAGCTGCTTCTGTTTGGCCAGAAGCTGCTGACGAATCAGAGACTCCTGCGTCAGGCTGGAGGGGGGGACGGGGGTCAACTGGGGAGGAGGCTGGGCCTGAGGAGCAGGGGGCGTGGTCTGAAGAGGAGGGGGCAGGGCCTGAAGAGCAGGAGGTTTAGAGGGAGTCGGCTGGGGAGAGGGAGCATCATCAGACTGGAGAGAGAGAGAGAGAGAGAGAGAGAGAGAGAGAGAGAGAGAGAGAGAGAGAGAGAGAGAGAGAGAGAGAGTGAGGAGAGAGAGAGTGAGATATTTTTCCTGCTGTAACTGTAAATGTGTGTGTGTGAGATACACACCTGCTCTAATAACATATGGTTCAGTATGTGTGTGTGAGATACACACCTGCTTGAGGAACATGTGGTTCAGTATGTGTGTGTGAGATACACACCTGATTTAATAACTTAGGGTTCAGTATGTGTGTGTGAGATACATACCTGCTTGAGGAACATGTGGTTCAGTATGTGTGTGTGAGATACACACCTGATTTAATAACTTAGGGTTCAGTATGTGTGCGTGAGATACACACCTGATTTAATAACTTGGGGTTCAGTATGTGTGAGATACACACCTGATTTAATAACTTAGGGTTCAGTATGTGTGTGTGAGATACACACCTGATTTAATAACTTGGGGTTCAGTATGTGTGTGTGTGTGTGTGATACACACCTGATTTAATAACTTGGGGTTCAGTATGTGTGTGTGTGAGATACACACCTGATTTAATAACTTGGGGTTTAGTATGTGTGTGTGTGAGATACACACCTGATTTAATAACTTGGGGTTCAGTATGTGTGTGTGTGAGATACACACCTGATTTAATAACGTGGGGTTCAGTATGTGTGTGTGTGAGATACACACCTGATTTATAACTTGGGGTTCAGTATGTGTGTGTGTGTGTGATACACACATGATTTAATAACTTGGGGTTCAGTATGTGTGTGTGTGTGTGATACACACCTGATTTAATAACTTGGGGTTCAGTGTGTGTGTGTGTGTGTGTGATACACACCTGATTTAATAACTTGGGGTTCAGTGTGTGTGTGTGTGAGATACACACCTGATTTAATAACTTGGGGTTCAGTATGTGTGTGTGAGATACACACCTGATTTAATAACTTGGGGTTCAGTATGTGTGTGTGTGTGTGTGTGAGATACACACCTGATTTAATAACATGTGGTTCAGTGTGTGTGTGTGAGATATACACACATGCTTGAGGAACTTGGGGTTCAGTGTGTGTGTGTACAGCAGATTCATACCTGCTTTAAGAACCTGGGATGTAGTATGCTTGTGTGTCAGATACACACGTGCTAAAATAACTTTTGCTTAAGTGTGTGTGTGCAAGAAAAAAGAAGCATACCTGCTCCTATAACTTGTGGTTAAGTGTGTGTGTGTGTGTGTGTGTGATACACACCTGCTTGAGGAACTTGGGGTTGACGTGTATGGAGGCGTTGCTGACTGAGGGTGGCAGGGCTTTGATTGGCCAGGCAGGATCGACGCTGTTCACCCTGACGTCGAGGGCGTAGAGCTTCTTCAGAGGAAACACGTCCTCCCAGGTGGAGCGCAGCTTGAAGAGGCTCTTCCTGGTGTTCTCATCCACCTGCAGACACAGCACACAGTGGGCCAGCGCCAACACACACACTGAGCAACACACACTAACACTCACTTAGCTCCATTATATATGACAAGCATTAACAAACCCTCCCCCTTTTATTAGCAAGGCGTTATATAGACAATTCACCCCAACATTAAAAAACAATCCTCTTATTTAATAAGGTTTTTTATTATTCTACATTTACTGGTGGACGTTGGAGAGGTTTCTGATTTCTCTGCAGTAATTAGACTGAAAACACATTTTAAAAAGGTTTGTTTTAAGCAGAAATGTGTTTGTGTTTGGGATCCTGTGTTAATGCGCGTTTCCTTTTGCACAGAGAGAAAATAGACCCTACAAGAAAGTGGTTTATCTTAAATGCATGATTTGTAGATCTTTTGGGGGGGGGGGGGGTTATATTTGAGGAAAAGCCCACACAACTGATGGAAGAAGACAGCCCATTTTTAATCAGGTAAAAGTTTTTTTTAATGTTGGGGTGAATGGCCCCTTTAATACGCAGAGGGCAGGAGAGGAAACAAGAAGCAACAATAAACAGATTTAATGTGAATGTGTGATTTGAAACAGCAGCAAAGAGAACTGTACCTTTTCAAAGACACATATAAATGAAGTGATTAGGTTTTTAGCAAACACTGCAAGGTACTCTCCTCCAACATTCTTCACTATGGAATCCACTAAGTACAAAACGGGAAGCTTCTCGGCGGACGGGGCCTGGAGCAATAGAGAACTCGACAAGTTTAGAGAACAACAAGGGGTTAAAATGCAAAACATTTCACATCAAATCACAACTCGCTGCGTGGAGGAAAATATAAAAATGTCGAAAAATAAAGTCAGTGAGGAGGAAAAACATCAGTCCAGAGAGTCTTCGTCGGGAACCAAAATGCAGGAAGTCCTTTGAGATAAAATCCAAAAAACGTTCAGAAAATTCTTCAGTCAGGTTCACGGTGGGTAAAACAAAAAGTGTTCGTGACCCGTTTACCTCCAAAGAGCGCTCTTCAAACCGCTCTTTGTACTTTACCCAGACGCTCTTTACTCTCACACACGTGAGTTTTATCCTCGTTAAGTTTTAACACCTTGCAGGGTTGTTTGAAAAAAGCCCTTCAGGGAGCAGTGAGCATTTAGTGAGTTTAAACTGTGCTGTCATAGCGAGCAGCGGCTAACACCGTTTATCACACACTGGACACCGGACCAAGAAATTACACTGGGAAATAAAAAATGACAAAAAGCACATTTCACATTTTTTATTATAAACATTTTAACCATTCAATGACATTTCAGTAAATCAAGATTCACTAAAGACTTGCTGTTACTGTGAAGGGGCTTTAAGTAAAGGTGTGTGTGTGGACAGTTTTTATTAACAGTGAACATCAGCAGATATATGAAGGAGATAATGTGACGCATGCTTTAAATAAATCTGACGGCTGCACAAGTCAAAATCCACCGTAATACAAACACATGAGTCTTTCTATAATGCGTTACAGGGACAACACGGTGCTAAGGATACAGACATTAGGCGTCTATTTGAGCAACACAACTATATTTGAAGGGATGGATTTTAAGTCAATTACAAAGCTGTATATAATGTCTATATTAAGGGTATTGTGAGATGACCCCTACGTCGTTAATTCCTTGTTTTAAAGGCTGCATTTGATGTTAAGTGATGTCATTTTCTGTATAATTATTTGACGTTAACCAAGTAGACATTACAGCCATATTTATCATAGTGATTTGTTTTGTAAAAGCTTAGCGTCCATATGCATATTGTGGGCACTTTACGTCAGTGTGTTGTGACTTTGGATGAATTAGTTAACACCAATACAACTTTTAATAACAAATAAACCTCGGTGTTAAGTGAACTAAATATTGAACACTATTTAAATGTTTCAATAGTGGTTTTAAAACATGGCTTAAGGAAAAATAGCGTTACAATAGCTCTGTGTTTTGGATGTTGGTAAAGCTGTGTACTTGTGTATACACCTGTACCCTATGAATGTGTCCAGTATATTTAGTTTAGTGTATATATGTGTACAGGTGTTTGGCTACAACACATTTCATTTCAAGATATTCATATAATTGAATAGAAATAAGGTCTAAATGAACATTGGACTTAACTTGGATAGCAACTTTAAGATACTTATACATTGGCACTGTGGTTTGTGATTTCTAAAAGCCAACTAAATAACCTATAAATGGATTACTGATCACTTTAATACACACATCTACAACATGTTATTATCTGTGCGTTTCATGTCTTTTCTACTGTAGACGTGTATATACTTATTGTTTTTACTTTGTTTAAATGTTGTACCTATCTATATACTATTATATTTCATATCGTGTATTATTTGTATTTTCTACTGTAGATATATTCATATGTGCTATTTTTACTTTATTAAGTTTATACTTGTTAAATATGTTAATGCCTAAACACACTGAAATACAAAATAGTTTCCCAATTTGGGATCAATAAACTATACATCTATCTTTAAAAATACAGATTTTTATAAAAGTCCCAAAACTACAATGTATTATGACCTTTATATATAGTCTATGATTATGACACATGACAGAAACTAGGCCTCACTTCGCCATTTTACGGTGGATTTTAACTCAAAAAGCAACTTAGAGATCATTATACATTAGTACCGCGAGTTACGACAAATGTAGCTTGTTAAAAACACTATGTTTCGATATCTAAGAGCCAAATAAATAACTAATAAACGGATTATTTCTCACTTTAATACACAGAAAAGCAACTAGCCGCGTTGCTAACAACAATGCTAACGGAATGTGGCACTGAAAGCTAGCTCGTGCTAACCGCCATGTTGCTAACACAAGGCCTAAAGTTACACACAAACATCTGGAGGTGTTATTCTATGTATATTTTTTATAAAAACCTTGCTGATTTGCGCTTCAATAATAGCCACGATTTCCTTGGCGAAGTGCAGGTTCTCCTCGGCCAGGATGGTGAGCATGTTGATGTGCGGCTTGCTGTTGAACGTCAGGTCCTCCAGAGAGGAGAGGTACTCCCTGCAGGCGTCTTTATCCGCCATTACAACCACTGGAAGCTTACTGCAGCCCGCTGGGAACCATCAGCACACAGTCCGTCAACTCATTGGAGACACTTGTTCGGAGGGAAACAACAAAATGTCGCCGCTTTTTCGAGGTTATTTTAGTTTCAACCGTCGACGTGCTCTTCGTCCTCCAACAACGAGATGAGGCCGCATACGTCACAGGAGGGGTTTTTATATGAGCCGTGACGTCACTTTAATCCCATTGGCTCGTGTGAGGTCGCGTGGACCGGGATCTTGGTTTTAATTGGTTTAATAAAATAACTGTCAAACAAATTAGCCAATCATACACAGCATACCTTTTATTCGTCCCACAGAGCGGACATTTGTACATGTTACAGCACGTAAAGAAGAGCCAAAAATAGCTTAGCATTAATGAAGAAGCATTCATAAGATATTAAAGATAGAAGTAGAAGTTACACAATGTACAAAATACACATCCAGTACGAGGAACAGCTGTGATCAGACCCGGGAAACCTTATTATGGGAAACGATAAGTCTATCATTAGATTTTTTTTCCCGGTGTTTTATCTGATCAACCGTCGTCTTGTTCTTCATCTCCAACAACAAGATGAGGCTGCACACGGCACTGGAAGGGTTTATATATGAGCTGTGACGTCACTTGAATCTCATTGGCTCGTGTCAGGTCGCCTTGGTGGACCGGGATCTTGGGTTGCGGTAGAATTGTCCAAAAATCAGCTCCTATCGTCTATTCCTATCCACTATTCCTTGACCTCTGTGTGAAACGTGTGAACTTTTGAAACAACATCCATAACATTCATCTGGCTGCAACTTAGACATTATTTATCTAATATATCATATTCCAATCACTTGTAGACTCTTATTGCACTATTTCACTATTTTACTATTTTTCTTTTTGTATTTACTTGCAGTATTTTTTCTGATTGTCAGTGTTATTGTGTTGCTCTGTTGGAGGAGCCTGTGACCTAATATTTTCATCGTCATAACTACACTGGAGCTCTGTACGTATGACCAATAAAAGCCTTGAACCTTGAAGCGTCACAGGGTTAAGGGATAGAGTGGCGAAGTCCCTCCCCTTCCGGTGGACCTCCATGGGACCTTATTTCGGAAAAATTATGTATTGAAGTCAATGGAGAGAGAAAGATTATCTTTCGATCCCGTTTGAATTGTGCCACGAATTACACATATGATGTTTGTCAATTTAAAAGATAATTTTGCAAGTCAAAAAAAATAAAATGTGTCGTAAAACTGTGAAGTAACACATTTGTTTGTGTGAAACGCTCAATGAACTACATCTCTGGTCAACAACACACGTCACCAAGATGGCCGTCACTACTGTCTTGTCAACAAAACGATTGACTACCCTCACTATCACCACAATGAAACACGTCCAGAAGAATGTCATGCAAAGCTGCCTGCCTGCCTTCCTTTGATTCTCTCTGAACTGCCTGGCCTTTTTAATTTCAACCATTTGTGCAGATAGCATGAAGTAGAAAAGATCCCGATCGCCGATGCTAGCGTTAGCGTTAGCATTTCTCCCCCGGGCTTAAATTGTGTATTATAGAATGATCACACCGGTGACAGTACTCTTCAAAGGGTTCACGAAATATGACTACTACTCTTACTGTTTAACATTTTGGGTTACTTAATGTTACTTCATGTTAAGGCTAATAAAAATGACAAGGCTGTAATGCTAACTAACGTGCTAGCTACTAGCTAGGTAGCTAACTTGATCAAGCCACTCCTGGTCCTTTCATCAGACGGGAAGCAAAAGAACGAGCAAGACCCATTGCTGGTATGATAACAACCTGGTACTAAGCACACAGGCATCTTGTTAAAGTTATCTTATCTTAGCCAGCGCCAGATAGATAGATTATATCTATATGGCGCTGATCTTAGCTATCTCTTAGTGGAGGAAAACAATTGTGACATCACTTACGCGACTCTGGGATTTGTAGTCTTTCTAGTTGCGTATTTTTCATAGTTTTATATTTCAACAGTTTTACGACAAACTGTGACTTTTTTGACAAGGAAATTATTTTTTAAGATTGACAAACATCATATGTGTAATTCATGGCACAATTCAAACGGGATCGAAAGATACGTTTTCTCTCTCCATTGACTTCAATACATTATTTTTCCGAAATAAGGTCCCATGGACCGGAAGTAGATGGGCGTGACTTCGCCACTCTATAGTGGATAGGAGAATTGATCGAGCCAAGGTTGCGGTTACAATTACAATTCGACCGCAACCTTAAAAAAAAAATCAACATTTTGAGAAATAGTCAAACTTCAGAAAAAATCCAAGAAAAGTCAACATTCTGGGAAAAAGTCAAAATGATGAGAAAATTCAGAAATCTGAGAAAAGTCAAAATATTGAGACTCTGAGACTGAGAAAGGTCAAAATTATGAAATCTGATAAAAAAGTCAAAATTATGAGAAAAAGTCAAAATTATGAGAAAAGTCAGAAATCTGAGAAAAAGTCAAAATTATGAGAAAAAGTCGACCTAAGATTTTCATCGTCATAATATATGATCAATAAAAGCCTTGAACCTTGAACCTTGAAGCGTCACAGGGTTAAGGGATAGTGGATAGGGAGAATTCATCGAGCCAATTAAAACCAAGGTTGCGGTCGAATTGTAATTGTAACCGCAACCTTGGTTTTAATTGGCTCGATGAATTAACGGTCACATAAATGAGCCAATAAGATCGAAGGAGTGTTGTGTTGTTACGTAACAGAAGAAGAAACGGAAGAGATGTTTCCCAACACAGCAACACGAGGCAGAAGCGTGGCTGCGGTCGAATTGTCAGTTTATCTTAAGAGCTTTCCTAACGGAGTGAAATGACCCGGAAGTCCCTCAGTGGCAGCCATGATAAGAGCCGCTCAAATTCTCTAGACCAGTGGTTCTCAAACTTTTTTCAGTAATGTACCCCCTTTGAAACATTTTCTATTTTCTATTTAGGAGTTTTAGGTGCATTAAAATGCATTTGAAAATCGAACATACAATTTAGTGTCAAAACATTGGCACAGTTATATGCCATCAGCCTGCTCCTCGAGAGAGAGCCTGCACACTCTGTGTAGCAGTAGTTGTGTGTGTAGCAGTAGTTGTGTGTGTTCAGCTTCTGTGTAGCAGTAGTTGTGTGTGTAGCAGTTGTGTGTGGAGCAGTGTGTAGCAGTAGTTGTGTGTGTAGCAGTAGTTGTGTGTGTAGCAGTGTGTAGCAGTAGTTGTGTGTGTAGCAGTAGTTGTGTGTGTAGCAGTGTGTAGCAGTAGTTGTGTGTGTAGCAGTAGTTGTGTGTGTAGCAGTAGTTGTGTGTGTAGCAGTGTGTAGCAGTAGTTGTGTGTGTAGCAGTAGTTGTGTGTGTAGCAGTGTGTAGCAGTAGTTGTGTGTGTAGCAGTAGTTGTGTGTGTAGCAGTAGTTGTGTGTGTAGCAGTGTGTAGCAGTAGTTGTGTGTAGCAGTAGTTGTGTGTGTAGCAGTAGTTGTGTGTGTAGCAGTGTGTAGCAGTAGTTGTGTGTGTAGCAGTAGTTGTGTGTGTAGCAGTAGTTGTGTGTGTAGCAGTGTGTAGCAGTAGTTGTGTGTGTAGCAGTAGTTGTGTGTGTAGCAGTAGTTGTGTGTGTAGCAGTGTGTAGCAGTAGTTGTGTGTGTAGCAGTAGTTGTGTGTGTAGCAGTAGTTGTGTGTGTAGCAGTGTGTAGCAGTAGTTGTGTGTGTAGCAGTAGTTGTGTGTGTAGCAGTGTGTAGCAGTAGTTGTGTGTGTAGCAGTGTGTAGCAGTAGTTGTGTGTGTAGCAGTAGTTGTGTGTGTAGCAGTGTGTAGCAGTAGTTGTGTGTGTAGCAGTAGTTGTGTGTGTAGCAGTAGTTGTGTGTGTAGCAGTGTGTAGCAGTAGTTGTGTGTGTAGCAGTGTGTAGCAGTAGTTGTGTGTGTAGCAGTGTGTAGCAGTAGTTGTGTGTGTAGCAGTAGTTGTGTGTGTAGCAGTGTGTAGCAGTAGTTGTGTGTGTAGCAGTAGTTGTGTGTGTAGCAGTAGTTGTGTGTGTAGCAGTGTGTAGCAGTAGTTGTGTGTGTAGCAGTGTGTAGCAGTAGTTGTGTGTGTAGCAGTAGTTGTGTGTGTAGCCAGGGCCGGCTCTAGACAATTTGCTGCCCTAGGCGAGATTTTAGCTGGCGCTCAAAAATCTTATTTTACCTAGATAACATTTATTTATTAATGCATATTTTTTGATCTCTCCAGTTTTAAAGGATATCTTTGGTTTACTGTCCTATAGTATATGGAATGATTTCAAACCTGTTGTTATTTATCCCAATAATTATAAAGGAGTGCCTTGGAAATATGTGTTTACATAAATTGTATCTAAACACTCAGAGTCCTTCACCTCACTGAGCTGTAGTTATCAGCCTCTCAGTCTGACTGGAGAGGACTCTCCCTCCACATTATTGTAGAAACATCTTCTTCTTATATCCGTTAGAGCAGCTAGCACCAGATGCTAATAACAACAGCGCCGGTACCGGTGCGCCCTTCTCTCTCTCCCTCGCTCGCTCCCACGCTCACTCGCACTTTGGCTGTGAGCTGCGGCCGCCTGACAATCAGAATCGAGTATTCAACTAAACCGTGTATTAAAAATGTCTGTTTGTTACTGATGGCCAGATCCTTTTCTAATTAAAAATAAAATGTACTCTGAGAACTTCATTTAGCCTCCGTAGTGTTGAATGTGGGCCGCACATTTTTTTTAGATTCTTAAGTGAGCCCTGAGTTGAAAAAGGTTGGGAACCGCTGGTCTAAGGAATGCAGACATTAAGGCCCCGACCACACAGAGACGAAACGGAGACGAAAACGAACTGAAGTCGTTTTCAAAAAAGTCTTCTGTCCACACGAAAACGCTCGATCCGCTGGAGGCACTGTAGTACATATGCCGGGCCTATAAGTGGCGCTGTACTTCCGCCACAAAATACACCAAAAGCAGCGGAAAAAGACCGATGACGATTATTATTATTATTATATTATTATTGTTGCTGATGGTTGTGGTAGAGGAGCTGTAGATTTTTGCACTAACATCTGTATCATGGTCAGTAGCGTCTGGAGCACGAACACAACCCTGTGATCCGCCATTGTTGTTGTTGGGTGACGCGGGGGTGAGCAGGAGAGGTGGGGCTATGGCGTCATCGTTTCAGGAGTTGATCGTATAGGGCAGGGGTGTCAAACTCAATTTCATCGCGGGCCACATCAGCATTATGGTTGCCCTCAAAGGGCCGGTTGTAATTTTAACACTATATAAATATACATATATAAATATCAAAATAATGTTTTATACTGTATAACAATATTGCCTCTGCATTGGAGTATTATTGGTTTTGGCAATAACTACGTCTGAAAGCACATGGTTGTGCATTAATGTATTGTGCACGTAGACACAAAAATACTGTATGTGGGCTCAGACTAACATTTCACTCTCTTACTGTTACATAAATCCCATGAATTTATGAAATTTAGTTAGCCTCATCATATCTTATCAAAAAGAGATACAATGTTTGTGAAATCTATTTTTTGTGAATAATAAAGTATTTTTCTTTTGTATATCAAGCATTATTTAAGTAGGCTATATTTCATTTGAATTCAGCAATAATATTTTAATAGTCTGAAAGCCAAGACTTTGAGAACCCCCTGTCCCAGATCCTGCTGTGTTACTATCACCTGTCACTCACTATTTCAGTAAGCAGTGAGTGGGGGGGGGGGGCGGCGGCGTGTTGAGGAGGAACAGAGTGAGAGGGGACAGGGATCGCGGAAGTTTTCCTCCTTCCTTTACAAACTTTACACAAGTATTTATAAGTATTTATCGTCTGAATATAGCAAAAAGACGTTCATACTCTGCAAGCCAAGACCTCATATATTTTAATCAACCAGAAACCGGAAATAACCGTAACGCGAGTTTTTCTAAAACATAATAAATCCATGTGTGTCTCTGAGCCGCAGCAACACCGACTGATTCTTAAAGAGCGGGTCATTCTGTCTGTTTGTTCTGGGACTGGAGTTGCTTGTCTCGGTTGCTGAAGCAGACTTTGCTCCGTGTTTGGTGTCTCTGTGCCGCTGTAAATTATGTTCCTTCAACTCTGTGTCACTCACAGTCACACACTGGTCACTCACCGCCTCAGAGTGCCGCTGCTGATAGGAAGTCGCTTCAGTGCGCACGTCACAAAACGAAATGCATTTTGGGACATGCTGTTTATGGGCAACGTGCTTAAACGGCATGTAACCGTATAATAAACTGTTTATATTCTTTGCGAGCTCTCGCGGGCCACATAAAATGACGTGGCGGGCCACATTTGGCCCGCGGGCCTTGAGTTTGACACGTCTGGTATAGGGCGTACACACAGAGTTTCGTCTCCAGACTTACCCACTTTGGGAGCCGTTATCAAAGTGTATCGGATTCGGGCTCCGAAGCCGCGGCTCCGTTTCGGCCTCGTGTGGACGAACCGTCTATAGCATAGAGAACGTTAGCGGATACAACTGATATCGTCTCCGTGTGGACGGGGCCTAAGGCTCTCCATGCAGCAAGAAGATGTTTCCTGGACTCCTTGACCACCCCTCTTCTTCCCTTTGTGTCTGATTCTGTGAATATAAGACCCTTTGCAAATCTCCTGGCTTCTGTACTTCGCAGACGGCTTGAAACTCAAAAGAGGAATCGTTTCAGTGAAAACTACAAGGTACCATGGGGTCAGATTATAATTTTCCAAAGGGGATCCGTTCAGCAGGAAACACTTGAAATATCTAAAGGACAAGTTAAACAAGAAAGTAGAAAGAAAGGGAGGTCAAAGGAAACTCTTTCTGCTACAAAGTGAGCAATGATTGAGAGTCAGAGCTCAACATTTCAGACGTGTCTCACACTGTGACTTTAATTCATGTTCCTTTGCTTTTAACGAGTGCTTTTAAATGTCATTGCATGATATGTTTCTTAATGCTCTTAATGTCTCGTAAAGCACTTTGAATTGCCTCGTGATGAAAAGTGCTGTATGAATAAACGTGCCTTGCCTTTATCGTTTTACCTTCTTGTGAGAATAAACTCTAAAAGATTGTCTTATTTCAAGAATCTTCATTTCAGTATAACGGAAAGGTTTCCTCACCATTTCATTATTATGTGTTAGTTTGTCTCGGTTCATTTCCACACACAAGATGAATAAAGACAGAAGCTCTTGTTTTTATCCACTCCCTTTATTATATGTTGTTGTGATTCTGATTTGCTGATAGCAATAAGCTCCAGTTTGCAGTGCAGGTACATTTCACTCCTTCCTCCAGAGAACTGGAACATGGGGAAAGAAAGAGCGCTGGACGTAGTAAACATTGGTCCCACAGCGTGCTCTGAGAAATACAGCTTTTAACTTCATTCACTTGATAATCCACATTTCAATCCTTCCCTTCAGTGTTTTCCTTCTTAAACTAACTCTGCTTCAGGCTGGGCACATTTAAATAGGATGGTAAACAAGAGATTACATTGTAAATTAAACCCTTTTATGATTATTTTTCTTCAGTAGACACTTCACTAATATGTAAACATGGTAAAGTTAAAAATCGAGTACATATGTTCCATGAATCATGGTCTAAATCACGGATAAATGAGTTGCTAATATGAATAAAGTCTGTTCTGACAAAAGTCGGTACTGTAGCTTTAAGGCACCAAATAGCGCGACTCTCCTTGTGTTTAGTTTACACAGCAAAGCCATGCAGTGTCACGATCTGTCTGTGTTGTGTTTTGTCTTGTCTTTTTCTGTCTTTGGTTTCCTGTTTTGTTTTGAAAAGTGTTCACCCCCCCGTCTTGCCTGTTGCTTCCTGTCTCTGTGTTCCCTCCTGCCTGATTGCCCGATTGTGTTCACCTGGTGCCCCTGTGTTTTCTCCTCCCTCCTCACCTGTGTCTTGTTTGTGTGATTGGTCTTGTGTGTATTTTAGTTCTGGTTTTTCTGTCTGTCATTGTTGGTTCATTGTTTGTCTTAGACTGTGTCACAGGGTAGTGTTCTGTGGTCTACTTTGTTACCTTGGATTAAAGGAATATTCTTGGAAATCTGCATTTGGGTCAGAGATTCCCACTCCGGAGATCACACAGTATTTTCCACACCTCAGGCAAGTGACTGACAAGATTTCTCCCCTCGACACCAATGCTCCTATTCTCCTTCTGCTCGGAAGAGACATTCTGCGTCTACATAAGGTGCGTGAACAGTGTAACGGGCCTCACGACTCACCCTACGCCCAGCGCCTTGACCTTGGCTGGGTCATAGTTGGAGAAATATGCCTGGATGGGACTCACAATTCAAACAATGTCAACGTCTACAAGACCCATGTCGTTCAAAATGGACGCCCATCCTTTCTTAAGCCGTGCACAAACAGCATTCAGGTGAAGGAGAGGTTAAATGGTCCAGCCAAGCATCATCTTCCAGCCCCATCTCACAGCCTGGAAAACATCCTTAATGGAAGTTTAGATTGTATAAGAGAAAGTGTGTTTCGAAAAACACCCGATGACGACAAACCAGCTCTGTCTGTGGATGACAAGGTCTTTCTCCGAACCATGGAAAATGAGGTGTATATGGATGATGAAAACCACTGGGTGGCACCACTGCCCTTGCGCTTCCCCCGCAAGCCCCTTCCTAATAACAGGGAACATGCCTTGCAGCGTCTCTCCTCTCTCCAGCGCTCATTCAGAAGGAGACCAGACACAGAGCAAGAAAATAAGACTGAATCATTTTAACTTGTGCAACCAGAGACTGATAAAGAAATGTATCCTCAAGTGATCTCTCTTGTAACCAAGGTCACAGAGCAGAGTCTCGAATCACAACGGTTCAAACATTTCTCTACTTGGAAGGCTCTAGTAAGAGGTATGGCAACACTCATTCATGTAGCCAAGTCCTATTCCAGCAAGTCTCACACTGTAGAGTGCAATGGATGGCATCACTGCAAACAGTCACACACCTCAGAGCTCTCTCAGGCCAAAACAATCATCTTGAAGGCAGTGCAGCAGGATGTTTACAAGAACGAGGTGGACTGCGCAACTCAGGGCATTAATGTTCATAGCCACAGCTCTCTTGTGAAACTGGACCCATTTCTTGACAAGGATGGATTGCTGAGAGTTGGGGGTCGCATCCATAAAGCCCAATTGGAAGACCAAGAGAAACATCCACTCATCCTGCCAGCCAGTCATCATGTTGCCACTCTCTTAGTCCGACACTATCATGATCAAGCAGCTCACCAAGGTCGCCATTTAACAGAGGGCGCACTGCGCACTGCCGGTGTCTGGATAGTAGGAGGGAAGAGGCTCATTTCGAGTATAATATTCAAATGTGTCATCTGCAGGAAGTTGAGAGGCAAGTTTGAGGTTCAGAAAATGTCCGATCTGCCTGCTGACAGACTGTCCATGGATCCACCTTTTACACATGTAGGGCTTGATGTCTTTGGTCCATGGAGTGTGATAACTCGTCGCACAAGAGGTGGTGCTGCTGAGTAAAAGATGGGCAGTCATTTTCACATGTCTCAGTATGAGAGCTGTTCACTTGGAGGTTATTGAAACCATGTCCACCTCAAGTTTCATTAATGCCTTGAGGCGCTTCCTGTCGATTCGTGGACCTGTCAAACACCTCAGGTCAGACAGAGGCACAAACTTTATTGGAGCATGCAGAGAGCTTCAGATAAACACGGACGATCCTGAGATCAAGGACTATCTGCAAGACCATGGTTGTACATGGATATTTAACGCACCTCATTCCTCACATATGGGTGGAGCTTGGGAGAGGATGATTGGTGTGGCTCGACGGGTCCTTGATGCACTGCTGTTGAAGAATAAGGATAAACTGACCCATGAAGTCCTGGCCACTTTAATGGCTGAAGTTATGGCCATCATGAACGCCAGGCCTCTGGTTCCCATCTCTTATGATACAGACCTTCCTGAGATACTCTCACCTGCTACTCTTCTAACCCAGAAGGCGAGTGTGACACCCACACCCCCGGGGGACTTTGAACTGGATCACCTATGTAAGGTACAGTGGCGCCAGGTCCAGAGCTTGGCGAACTCCTTCTGGAAACGGTGGAAGCAGGAGTATCTGGCAACTCTTCAGCCTCGGAGGAAGTGGACTGAGGAGCAGCCTAATCTCCAGGACGGTGACGTTGTTTTGTTAAAGGACGTTCAAGCACAACGTAATGACTGGCCTCTTGGTCTGATAGTAAAGGCCATTCCAAGTTCGGACTGCAAGGTGCGAAAGGTCATGGTGAAGACCTTAGGTCAAGGGACAGCTAAAGAGTATCTTAGGCCCATCAGCGATGTGGTGTTACTGATACCAAGGGTAAAGAGATGTAAATAGTGGTAAAAAGATTTACCAAGCGGGGAGTGTTCTGACAAAAGTCGGTACTGTAGCTTTAAGGCACCAAATAGCGCGACTCTCCTTGTGTTTAGTTTACACAGCAAAGCCATGCAGAGCACATCGTAGCTCAGTTCTATGCCACAGATCATTTTGTTTTAATCCTTGGAGTAGATCTGTCTGTAAGTATACAAACTTACCTGTGTGCCAAGTTATGTGTTTCTAAAATGTAGTTTAATTGATTGTGTAGTTTCAATGTTTAAGATAAGCTAACTAGCTGCTAAGCTAACGGACATAGCTCATTCTTAGCATAGGCTGTTGATTATACTGCACTCTATTTGCATTATGTTGCACATGTATTATTTCAATTGTGTAACTTGTGTTGTATTTTTCTGTTTATTCTTGCAGTTTTACAATATCAAGCCTCAGTAAATGGTCAACTCAACAACTGTCTTCTGAGTCTTTGTTCGCTATCTGTTAAGCTATGCAGTGCGATGCATACGCAAGGGCAGAATAAAGTCATAATATTGGTCCCACAGGTCTGAGAAATACAGCTTTTAACTTCATTAACTTGATAATCCACATTTCAATCCTTCCCTTCAGTGTTTCCCTTCTTGAGCTAACTCTGCTTCAGGCCGGGCACATTTAATAATACAAAGTCATTAATACATATAAGCAGAAATCATATATACGAGAACAAACCCTCTAAACCCTTTTGATTATTTTTCACCATAAAGAAGTTACATCTCAGAATAACTGGAATCATCAGGAATAATCTCAGACCAAGATGATCCGTTTTCTGGAGATTTCCGCTTTTTTTAATCGAGACAAAGTCGGGAATCATCTGAGGAAACAAGCAGGACAACTGATGAGTCATGATTTATATAGGAGTCATTCAACAAGGATGTCATTAGTTCAAATGAATGAAGGTCGTACCATGTAAGGCTCTTTAATTACTCCAGGCCATCGTGATGAGGGCAGCGTTTCCTTCTGCAAATCTAGCAGATCTACGCCTCCTGCGAGCACCCCCCCCACAGCTCTGTAGACAGACAGGAAGTTAGCTTCACAGACAGGAAATTAGCCTCACAGACAGGAAGTTAGCTTTCACTTTAAACCCCACTCATTGGGTCCCACTGTAAACATTATTCCAACTATAGTTGACCGTTAATAATTAATGAAATACACTGACATTAGCCGCCTTTAGCTTAGCGGTGGTGACTTGAAGTCATGTGACCGTGCTGTAGTTCCTTTATAGCCCAACATTAGCCTCCTTTAGCTTAGCGGTGGTGACTTGAAGTCATGTGACCGTGCTGAAGTTCCTTTATAGCCCAACATTAGCCTCCTTTAGCTTAGCGGTGGTGACGTGAAGTCATGTGACCGTGCTGAAGTTCCTTTATAGCCTAACGTTAGCTTTTTTTTTGTAATATAATACCATGAATAAGGAGTACTTTTACTTGAGGTGTATTAGAACTTACCGGAGCGCAGGCCTGGCCCTGTGTGGGGCACAGCTCCAGTTTGCAGTGCAGGTAGATTTCCCTGCTTGCTCCAGAGAACTCGAACATGTTGAAGGAGAAAACGCTGGACGTTCCCTGTCCATTTCCCTGCATCTGCACCGTATCATCAGCAGGGTTCGGACATCTGCCCGGAGACAGGAAATACACAAGATGAAGTCTCAGAGTTTATGCTGTTCTAACAGTCAGAGTTTATTCTGTTCTAACAGTCTCAGAGTTTATTTCCTCACCCGTTGATGATGAGGTCATATCGCAGATTACTGTCAGGTGACGCCTGATTGGTTGCCCAGCAGGAGTCTGTCACCATGGCGACCATGTTGGAGTCCAGCCCCCCCGCCTCCAGCTGCAGCCAGACCTTCTGATTCAGCAGGATCTCCGTGTTCGGGCCGACCGGCTGCAGGAGGCCGGCGTCACTGAAGGCTTTCATCGTCAGAGTGTAGTTCCACACTCCAGATACAAGCTGCTGCACCACAGAGCTACACACACACACACACACACACACACACACACACACACAGTTTAGCAGTGTGACGCTTGGAGCTGTGGTACATTAAGGACCAGGTGACGCTCACCTGTCTTTGATCCTGAAGGACACACTCCTGACCTCTGGCTGTGTGTACTTGCAGGAGAAGTCGATCTGGAACTGGTCGCTGCGGGTGATGACTCCGCCTGATGAGCTGTTCGAGGACCTGATGGAGTTCTTGTAGACGATCTGGCTGTTGTTTCTCTGCAATGTGACAGAAAGTGAGTTAATTTAACGGCCGCGGCCACATTATTCCAGTGCTCACTGCTGACGGTTCCATCCTGACAGAGAGCGGTCAGTGTTGGAGTTCACAGTCCAAACCATCCAGGTCATAAATCACACGGCTCTAGTGATCTGACCCAGCCTCCACACAGATCTGGTTCTTGGTTCCAGTTCAGCAGTGCTCTGGTTCCTAATACGAACCAGTTTTGCTCTACAATGAAAGGACTGGTGAGCTATCGGGCACTAGCTCTGAACTGACCCTGGAACTGCTTTGGTGGAAAGGGGTAATAGAAATAGGAACAGATTCATCAATAACTGCAATAATCCTCAGGTGGATAATATCCTCACTCTCTCATGGAGGGTTCGATCACATGGGACGCTTTGTTCAAATCAGAAAGTGATCCAAACCATCCAGGTCATAAATCACATGGTCTATAATCAATAAAGGGAACTAGAGGAGATGCTCTCCCAGTATTTAAGTATTCAAGTTAAACAGGGTGACTGAAGCCTGTGCCTTCCCTTCCATCGATCATAAAGAGGCAGAACCATCTTCCAGCTCTTCTGAGTGCTGCAGGTGTCAATAACCAACAGGACTCAGTTAAAGCAGCTTTAAATGCTTCTCGTTTGCCCAAAGACGCTCTGAAAATAACCCGCCATGAGTCTAGAGGAAGTGATAACCACGCACCATGACCTCCGTCCCGCAGGGGGCGCTGCTGTCGAAGCTGAAGGTCACCAGGTGGCTCTGGGGGTCCATGTGGCCCTTGCAGCTGGGGTCTTTGAGCTGTAAGGTGGAGAAGTCGATGCCTTTGTCGTCCAGCAGACATCCAGCCAGAACCACAGAGGCCGAGTCCTGCCTGCAGACCGTGGGATCGCCTGCAACACAACGACACTTCAACGACACACCCACACTTCAACGACACACCCACACTTCAACGACACACCGACACTTCAACGACACACCGACACTTCAACGACACACCCACACTTCAATGACAAACCGACACTTCAACACACCCACACTTCAACATGGACTCTGCCAGAGTTATCTTATTCTGGGATATGATCCAGGCAACAACCGTTTCTAATTAAATTCAAAAATATGTTTTTCTGCCAAAGAGACAAACAGCTGCCAGATGTTTGGATAACTAAAGTCTATGTGCATCCTTTAGGTGTATCATCATACATGCTCTTCTGTTCAGTTCTAGCATATTCCGTAGCTCTGGTCAGGATGAAATATACTGGGAGGATAATGTCAGCGATGTTATCAGTAACTAAGGGTCTTAAAGAACATGTGATGCGTTCAGGAGCGCCTCTCTTCCAGCTCCGTACCTAAAGACTTGGTGGCTCTGTACTTGGAGGCGAACCCAGCCCGACAGAAGCAGCGAGACGACGACCACATCTCTGCTCCACAGAACTCATGATCACTGCAGGGCTGCTGACAGAGAGGGGGGGGGGCTGCACACACATACACATACATACACACACACACACACACACAGTAAAAGTTAGACATAGTAAAGAGCTATAATTATAAAGCACCTTCCCAAGCGGGCGTCACAAAGATGCCTCACCACAACACAGCATAAGACATGAGGAGTAGATGATAACAATTCTCAAAGACCAGCATATAATAGATGAAAAACATTAGGAACGAACATTAGAATTCTGCTTACATGTAATTCTTCAGTGTGAATGCTTTAACTATTTGTAAAGGTCCCTTTTGCTGATCATAGCACCCCTCTGACAATATTAAAAGTGAGTTGAAAGAGGGTCTTACAGCAGCCAGAAGTTGACCTCCAGTCCTCCAGGGTCACGTTGGCTTCCAGGCTGCAGGCCTTGGCGTAAGCCTCCAAAAAGTGGCAGTCGACCCCATCCACTGACGGGTATCTGCACAGAGTGTGTGTGCAGGCGCTGATGAACGGCTCTGGGTCGGTGTGCTCGTGACAGGCGGAGAAGGGAGGCTGCCTCATGAGATTACAGCTGTTCAGAGGGGAAGATGGGGGGGGTCAGTGCTCTGAACAGTGTTACGTGAGTTCACCTTCCAGAAACATCCCTGCTCATGTGACCGTGCTTTACAGGATGAATGTGTAAGTGTTTAGTGTCTTTATGGCTCAGATCTTACTGGTCAGTTGAGCTGTTGCAGTTGATGGAGCTGTCGATGGTGTCTTGTTGCTGAATCTCACAGCTAGAGGGAGACAAACATCACATTTTAAACCTATAACGCATCATTATAAACAGCTGATATCAGTCAGACTAAGGGGTACCCGGGGGGTCTGAAGGAAGAGGACCATATCATTAGAAACAGCTGATATCAGTCAGACTAAGGGGTACCCGGGGGGTCTGAAGACAGAGGACCATATCAATATAAACAGCTGATATCAGTCAGACTAAGGGGTACCCGGGGGGGCTGAAGGAAGAGGACCATATCATTATAAACAGCTGATATCAGTCAGACTAAGGGGTACCCGGGGGGTCTGAAGGAAGAGGACCATATCATTAGAAACAGCTGATATCAGTCAGACTAAGGGGTACCCGGGGGGTCTGAAGACAGAGGACCATATCAATATAAACAGCTGATATCAGTCAGACTAAGGGGTACCCGGGGGGTCTGAAGGAAGAGGACCATATCATTAGAAACAGCTGATATCAGTCAGACTAAGGGGTACCCGGGGGGTCTGAAGGAAGAGGACCATATCATTAGAAACAGCTGATATCAGACAGACTAAGGGGTACCGGGGGGGCTGAAGGAAGAGGACCATATCATTATAAACAGCTGATATCAGTCAGACTAAGGGGTACCCGGGGGGTCTGAAGGAAGAGGACCATATCATTATAAACAGCTGATATCAGTCAGACTAAGGGGTACCCGGGGGGTCTGAAGGAAGAGGACCATATCATTATAAACAGCTGATATCAGTCAGACTAAGGGGTACCCGGGGGGTCTGAAGACAGAGGACCATATCATTATAAACAGCTGATATCAGTCAGACTAAGGGGTACCCGGGGGGTCTGAGGGAAGAGGATCATATCATTATAAACAGCTGATATCAGTCAGAGTAAGGGGTACCCGGGGGGGCTGAAGGAAGAGGACTTCTCTGCTATCGGGGTAGTGGTCCAGGTGGAGTTTAACGGGCTGCCACACAAACCCTCCATAGCTTCAATTCCTGGTGGATGTGAGGAGACAATAAAGACAAATCAATAAAGTTCAAGATATATGTTAACATGATTGAAAATGCAATACCACTAAATGTGTTTAAATGCCCTGACTGATATTGAGTGTCATTACATGTAAGACCCTTCAGATGGGCCTTCTTTCTAAACTGAGGTCGATTCCTCAGACAGGTAAATTATAGAATATTTCTGTTAGCGTCATGCTAGCTGGGAACTGTGACTTGTTCAGATTAGAAATCTCTAAGAATCCCTGTCGATGGGAAATGAAGCAGCCACTTCTCGTGCTCATTGCTCAGTACCTGACACATGTGCAGTGTTGCCATCAAAATAGAGAGTCATGTTGGAGTTGGGTAACTTAGCAGTGACTCCAGCCTGGTCCTTGGAGAGCTCCACGCCGTGATGCTGCTGAGCCGTGCTGTTGAGCTCCAGAGCTTCATCACCAACCTACACACACACACACACACACACACACACACACACACACACACACACACACACACACACACACACACACACACACACACACACACACACACACAGGTTTTTAGAATGAATGTAGTTTTTCTATTTGGTGCTGCTCTACAAAGTGAGTGAACATTAAATACAGCAACACAAAGTGATCAACCCCCCCCCCCCCACCCTGTGCCCTGCTCTTCCTCACCCGAACTCTTCCTCCTTGCTCCAGATACATGGTCACACCTGGCAGCGACAGGATCAGGTGGTCCAGAAGAGGAACATCTGTACGCCGGCGCTCCCTGAAAGCGGCCATGAGGTTGAAGCTGGCGCTGCCTTCAGGCTCCATCAGACTGTAGGCACAGCGATCCTGGACAGAGTGCACTGCTCCGTGGAAACCGATCACCGTGGAGCCCGTCACCGTGCACACCACCGGAGCCTTAGGAGCCTCAGGAGCCTCAGCGCACCTGATGGACATTCAATTCAACATTCAATTCAAAGGTTTTATTGTCATATGAACAAAGCTACAGTGTAGAAATGGCAATATGTTGCATTATGGGTAATGTTGCAGCTCAACTCTACTTGGGACAACCCGGATATCTGCGGTTTGGTCTGATTTATGGACGCAACACTACAACACTGATGGAGCTCGCCTGGGAGGATTGAAACATGTGTAAAGCATGGAGGATAAGTCAAAGGATCACTTTATAGGAACACTGCACACACACCGAGACGCTGTGCATCCATCTGGATCTCTTTTCATAAAGTGTCCGTCATGAGGCCCACCATGTCAAACAAGTGCAATGGGAAATAAGTGGAGAACGTTTTTTAGGATTTATAGACTGAACCATTCTCCAGCTGATCAGAAACAATAATGGATGGACTTAAAACCCCTTTCCACTGAAATGAGAACCGTGTTAGTTCGGACGGTTGGTTCTCAATGTTGGACCAATGACCTGTTCATTTGACAGCACTGTTTACGTCCCTTTATTTTTCAGCAAAGCCAGCTTAGGCAAAAACTACAACAATGGCGGGCTGCATTGGAGCTGTGCTCTTGTTGCTCTTCTTCAGATCCAGGTTGAACTGTTCCCACTAGGATTCAGAGGCATTCACCGTTGCTTTAGTGACAGTCAGTAATTCACTGCTGACTGTCACTAAAGCAACAGATGCAGATTTCCCCAGTGATTCATATTTTGTTCAGTTTTAATGTACAATGTTTGACGTTAACTGCCAAACGTTTCCCTGTATCATATGGATGATGTTAGCATAGCCAGTCTGAAGAAGCAATAACCAGATTAAGAGCCAACAAACTAAATTAAACGTATTTAAAATATATAACACATGATATGAACATTAGATGGTTACGGCGTTTTAATTATTCACCATAAATGCTTTGTATGAGTACATGTTGCTATCATTGAGTCATTTTCCGTTTTCTACCGGCGCTCTTTCAATAGGATTTCACTTGTGATCTGATATGAAAACTTGTGTAGCCTGCAGTATGTAGTGATCACACCTGAAAGCTGATATGAAAACTTGTGTAGCCTGCAGTATGTAGTGATCACACCTGAAAGCTGATATGAAAACTTGTGTAGCCTACAGTATGTAGTGATCACACCTGAAAGCTGGTATGAAAACAACAGGAGAACGGGTCGTGCTGCTCCTCAAAACGGGCCGTGAGAGCGAACGTATCTCTACGGCTCTAGTGATCTGACCCAGCCTCCACACAGATCTGGTTCTTGGTTCCAGTTCAGCAGTGCTCTGGTTCCTAACACGAACCAGTTTTGCTCATGGAAACAATGAAAGGACTGGAGAGCTATCGGGCACTAGCTCTGAACTGACTCTGGAACTGCTTTGGTGGAAAGGGGTAATAGAAATAGGAACAGATTCATCAATAACTGCAATAATCCTCAGGTGGATAATATCCTCACTCTCTCATGGAGGGTTCGATCACATGGGACACTTTATTCAAATCAGTCAGACCTTTATTCCTGATATAAAGAGCACATATTTACGTGTTGTCCGCTTGGCAAACCTCCTCGGGCCCACATGCAGTGACATTAGAGATGACTGCAGACAGAGAACAGACTCCAGTAGAGCAGGGCCCTAAATTAGGCATCTCTGAACCCGGCATTACAGCGCCACCTTGGAGGAGAATGGAGGTAATGATATTACACTTCAGTAACTACAGGCAGAATTTAAGATAGGGAAACATTTAACTTAGAGGATCCCTTTCTGTGGGAACCCCCAGACCAGCTTACCTGAGCCTCTGCATCCACTCAGGTCTTGAAAAGTATATGTTCCTGGAGTCAAATCATGAGGCTGCCAGGTCACCATCACTGTGCCACCGACTGTTGTAGAAATGTTCTAGTAAAGGATTAAACAGAATGTATTTGTATGTATATTATGTATTTAACAGGGACATTGCACACTAAGAACCATTTCTGTAAAAGAGTTAGCCAAGAGGCTCTTTTACATCTGTAGTCCCTGGACAGATGTTTGAACCTTAAAAACACATTTAAAATAACAAGTAAATACAATCAGTGAAAACAAAGGTAACCTCAACACTGTACACATGAATGAAAGCGTTCTATAGATGCCACTTCTGATATATTTCCTCCGATGTTAGGACATGAAGTAACAGTGAGAGCAGTGGTGAGCTCCTTCATTATTCCAGATTGATATTTCTAATGAACTCCTTTGTCCACTTGAGGGCAGGAAGGAGCAGAACCACCAGCCCCTGGTGCTGTGAGTCCAGCCTGCCCCCGTTAGCTCTGCATGCTAGCAGCTACATGTGTCACTGATAAGAACTCTCTTTGTCTTCATGCTAACACATGATGCTGAGTGACTTCTGCTTCCTGAAACTCTAAGGCTGTGTATGACATTATTTCTGACACCTATCTCTGTTTAGAAGTGAAAATAAGAAGAGAGTTTTCAAAGGAGAGGCTGAGAGGAGCAAACAGACTGCACTGTATCTTCTCCATTCACCTATCCATGCTGAACTAAAAGCTGGTTCTGTATTCATATGAATGATGTCTGATAGTGATACAAAGGAATAATGGATCACACACAGCCTCAGTTCTCATTTCTCAGGGTGGTTAGGGTACAGAAGTCTTCTCAGGGATCAGTTCTCTTTCAGAGTGAGTGTGAGGAAGGCTGGAAGACAGCAGCTTTCCAACAGAAAGCATTTAGGATATGAGTTTCCCTGGCACACAGAAACAAACAGGAGCACATTGCATTGGTATCGGGACCTGACAAATGGTAACTCTAAACATCGGTGAGGCTGAAGGGTTAGGGTTAGGTAACAGCCTCATGTCATACTTACTAAACTAGCAGAAAACGGACGGCCAGCATCATAATATATCGCGCAAGCAGCTTGTAAACCATAATTGTAGAATGCCCAAACAACCTGAAAGCAGGAACAGAGAGAGAAATATTAGGAAATGCTTCCAACATTTTACAAATAAACTTTGATTTGAAGTTGTCTTTGCCACACAATGTCTTTGAAATGTTCATTTTGTACAAACAGCTGGACAGCCAGTCAGTGTGTAACAGGGATCGGATCAGGACTCACATCATTTGTAGCACCACTTTTGAACTTTAAAAAAATGTCACCCTGTGACTGGGTGTTGATGTTAACAAGAGAAGGGTCAGGGGTAACTGACTGTGTTTTTATAGTGTATTCCAGATTGTCTGAAGCCACCCCGTCGTTGGTCATCATACAGTCAGTGTCGTCCTCAGATTGGTCATTTTTGAAACAAACTTCAACCTTATTGCCGATCTTCACCTGCAAAAACAAAAAGACAGCATTCATGAAGGAACTACAATATGAAGGCTTTCGCTCCAAAACAGCATCGTCTCATCTCCTCAAATGTCTGAGCTGCAAGGTGTGCTTTGAGCTACGGAGAAAAAGGATAGGATCAATTATGAGATCAAAACATTTCTCTCACTTTGGAAAAAACCTTTCTACAAGCCACTGTCCAACAAGTCTTTATGTCTCCTTTCATACAGAGACACATGTGGAATCAAAGAGACGCGTCCAGCTGCTCCAAACCACTTCCTGTTGGCTCTAGTAATGATCTGTCCCCACTCCATTGAACTGATCTGATCAGTGCCTGACCCCATAGACCCCATAGACCCCATAGACCCATAGACCTCCATATACCCCATAGACCCCATAGACTCCATAGACCCCATAGACCCCATAGACCTCCATAGACCCCATAGACCCCATAGACACCATAGACCCCATAGACCCCATAGACCCATAGACCTCCATAGACCCCATAGACCCCATAGACCCCATAGACCCCATAGACACCATAGACCCCATAGACCCCATAGACCCCATAGACCTCCATAGACCCCATAGACCCCATAGACCCCATAGACCTCCATAGACCAGACCCCATAGACCCCATAGACCCCATAGACCCCAGAGGGAAATGTTACGCTCACTTTCCAGCTCCGGACCAGACTCACAGTGATGCATTCTGGGACCAAGCCTGTCTCAGTGCGTCTGATATTGAATAATACGAGGGGAAACTTTTATAATACCCAAAATAACAGCTGGCACAAAAAGCACACACTTTAAACTTTGTGTGTAATACTCAATTCATTCTCTGCCTTTAGCAACATGTCATTATTCATTTGCTCCCATATTTACAGGCTGACACGCTGAAAGGTAACAAACCGCTTACATCTATATATAAATAAGATCAAGACAAAATCACTAGGGACTGATTCTGAGGACTGTGAGTTAGTAATTATTAATAAAACATTAAACAGTGAGTTATTACATATTAAATATTGAGTTATAACATTAAACAGTGAGTTATAACATATTAAACAGTGAGTTATAACATATTAAACAGTGAGTTATAACATATTAAACAGTGAGTTATTACACATTAAACAGTGAGTTATTAAATATTAAACAGTGAGTTATAACATATTAAATATTGAGTTATAACATTAAACAGTGAGTTATGTGTAATATCTATATGTGTAATAATACCAGTCATCAGCAGTCAGTGTGTGTGCTGGATGATCACAGGGAACACAGGCAGGGGTTCATTGTACTCACGTCTAACATTGTGTATGTTTTTCCATAGAAAGTGATGGGCATGGTGCTGATGTTGATGTTTCCACCAGGAGCATTCAGAGTGACCCAAGAGGCAGAGAGCTCCATCTGGCTGGCAGCAACTGCAGGAGTTCCAGGAGAAACACATCCATCAGGAACAACCTGAACACTCATCGTTCCCTGAAGTCTCTCCTCTGACTTGAAGTGACACTCATCAGTGCAATGAGTGAATAATGATATACTTATTTATTCTGTAAAACATGTGCTCCTTCAGGGTGAATGTATACAGGGTATCTGGGTTCTGTGCCATTCATAAATACAAGTGGTTGAAGGCTAACCCCCTCATTAACTGAAGCCATCAAAATGTTGAATAAGAGCCGTTCAGAGTTATATTGATTTCATGGATGAGCTCATGTTTTAAAAGTCTATCATTCAAACATTATCTTTGTTTATTTGCACAAAGAAGACAGTAGAGTAGTGCGGGGCTATTACACACTCGCAGTGACTCTATGCACAGAGGACTTGACTTTGAAATGCATTCATAATGCCTTTCAAACACATGTTGTTAGTCACAGTGAAGCCTGCGATGCTGCTTACCTGCCAGCAGGAGGAGCAGCTTCATGACTCTGCACAGAGGAAGAGGCACAAACACCGGGTTAACGCACGATAACACACATTAACAGCGTACACAATGAAGGGTCCTCGGCAGGAAGTGGTTCATACACTTCCTGAAGATTCAAAACAATGTTCTCTAAACCCGTCAAATGCTCCCTGACTGATTCCCTGATGTCACCACTTTAGTGATGCAAAGAGGCTGTGAGCAAAACTGAGACATTGAGATAAGAAGACGTACTGGTGGTTTTTAACTGAACACATATCTGGAAATCATTTCCCTCAGCTTCACTATTATCATCCAACTCTTTCCATCTGAGTTGGTCAAACCCGAAGGCCATGAGGAGATACAACGGGAATAGAGAGAGCTGCACACTGTCATAATGAGCCCAACAGGAAGGTTAGAGGAGGGTCTGATCCTGGGGGGGTTATTAAACACTGTCACAGCTATTTAGTGCAGAATAAGGAATCATTCAAAGATCAGAAATAAGCTGGAGCGCTATGAAAGTAACCAAGATCTTCAAATCATTTGAATAAGGAGTGCAGTTTTGTCTTTGTTTTCCAAAGGTGCGTTATTACTTTCTGGACCTGTTCAACCCACAGACTCGGTTCAAACATCAAAACGTTCATCTCAGTTAGGAATGCTATGAATAATATTCATCATAATTCTTCAACATTTCACTACAGAAGTCAATGGAGGAACGGTTAAGACTTCAGCTGCTACCTGCTCCCCGTACGTTACTCAGAAAGCTCAGCATTCAGCATTCAGCATTCAGCATTCACACGGACCTCTCTTCAGGATTCTGTGTTTCTGAGGGGACTGGTCCCTGCACCGAGTCACAGGAGGCTTCCTGACGGGGCTGCAGGACCCTGAGGAGAGAATAAGAACTGGAGGCTCACCGTCTGGAGGTCTGGGGCAGCTGATGGTTCTCTGGGGCAGCTGATGGTTCTCTGGGGCAGCTGATGGTTCTCTTGAGGTCCTGGTCCTGGTCCTGGTCCTGCAGGTGCAGCTCTGATGTGGCGCTGTGTCTCGCTCCGTCTCTTTGTATGCTGTTTCTTCTCTTCCAGCCCCTAAAGACTGAAGCAAACATTCCTGAAAACCTCTCAGTCTGGTTATTCGTGTATTTATTATTTCAGAACACTTTCCAGCCTCCGGAGCAAATACTGTACTGTACTTTGCTGTGAGGCCCTCGTAAACAGGTTTCTAAAGCACAGGTGTCAAACTCAAGGCCATCAGCCGTTGATAGCAGCCGCACTCTGAGGGGGGGGGGGGGGGGGGGGGGGGAGCTTGATCCACAGAGACATGAATGAAAAGGCCCCTCGCTCAAAGAAGGACCCGATTTCAGGCTTAGGGTAGATTTAAAAAAAGACGTGTTGTATTGCAGAGTAAGGACGTCTTTTTGCTTTATCCAGACGATAAATACTTTAGTAAAGCTTGTGAAGGCAGGAGGAAAACCTCACTGCCCCCCCCCCCCTGAAAATAATGAGTGACAGGCTGGTAGTAACCATAGTAACACGGCAGGGTCCGGGACAGGGGTTTTGAAAGTCTTGGGTTTCAGACTATTCAAATATTAGTAAGGTCCTAGCCAGCAAGTGAAGGTTCTGTTATCATTCTGTTATTCCTTTTTCATTTGGTTACTCACTTCATCTCTCATTTCAGTGTCAGCACTTCCTGCCCCTTGATTGACCCCCACCTGCGTAACCATCCCTAATTAGTGTCACCTGTGCCCCATTATCATCTCTCCCCCTGTGTATGTACTCTGGGTTCCCCTCGTTGTCTTTGTACCTTCAAGCCTGACGACTCAGGTTTATTTCCTCTCCTCACGTGTGTTCTGCACTCCAACATGTGACTCGGCCACACTCCACCTGCAGCACTTTAGCCTGGGGGGGGGGGCATGTTTCCTGTGATTTCTCTACATGTAATTCTCAGGTTTCAAAAAGCTAACATGCAAAGCAGAGCAACAGTGAAGAATCAAATCATGAGTTTAGGTGAGTCTTCATATATGTTCAGGGGGTCAGAGATGCGATCAAAGAGGGCAAATAGCAATAATAATGAGAAGAAGAAGAATCAATATCAAGTATGAATTCATGTGTTATGTTCGTGTGTTAATATATAACCAATAATATATACTTCAATAAAGTGTATTACTTACTGAGCAGCTTTTACACCCGAGCCCAGAGAGAATATGTGCTGAAACATGCACCTTGAAAGAAACATCAGAAAACTACAATTTCTTAAAATGTAAATCAAACATTTGAATGGCCTGATATCCAAAACATGTTTTTTGAGGAATAGCTGGAATATGAAATGATAAAAGAATGTAATTACAAAGATACTTCCAGAAAACCACCTCACCGGGTCAAAAGACACCCACTTATGCATCTGAGGGTTCAAATGTGTCGCTGCTTTGTTAGACAGTCAGTATTAGTTCACATTCATAGCAGTGAACTTCTTAAATTGGGACAGGTTGATAGATACACATTCTTTGAGGATTGACAGACATTCTTCTGAGACGTCACAAAGGGAGGTTTCTCCCTCGGGCTTCTCTCAGGTTCTTGACTGCTGTTGGGGGGGGGGGGGGGAATGTTGAACGTCTCAAAAAGCCAGTCGGAGCCGTTTTGAGGAATGTTTGAGTTCGGGGCGTGAAGGAGAATAATCAATAATGTGGCTGATCATGTCAAATTGATCATGTGACGGATTAATGCCAGCAGGTACGAGTTAATATATGACCCGTATGTACAATGTTGGTCCTGAAAACCCTCTATATAATCACATGGGATAGAGTCATTGTATTGAACATGTGCTCTAGTTGCAACTTGAAATGTGTCGCTGCTTTGTTAGACAGTCAGTTCACGTTCATAGCAGTGAACTTCTTAAATTGGGATAGGTTGATTAGATACACATTGGACTTTAATCAAACCAGAGCTCAGTCTGCTCTGATTGGTTAGCTGGCCGGCTCTGTTGTGATTGGTCAACCTGCTTAGAGATGTCCCGCCCCTTAGCCTGTCACGTACAATGTGTTGGAGCGCTAGCCAATAGGAGCGTGAGTGTTATGTAGTGATGTCACTATGTTCCAGGTGTGCTGTGTGTTTCTTTCTAATCTTTTGTTTCATTTCATATTTAAATGAATATTTTTGGAACACATGACCGTGACTCGGAGAAACTGAGATTGACAATTTGTTTTGACATTTTATACATCAAAGCATATATCAGGAAAAAAAACGTTTTGCAAACTAATCCATAAAGAAACCAATCGTTGCAGCTCTAATTTGTATAATAATCTAAAATGTTTGACCCTGCGTAAAGAATACAAAACAAAGATATTTAAACACAGATATGATGTTTGACGCTGCAGGAAGGCAGCAGTGTTCCTGTCACGCACACAGGAAGCAGCTCCATGACGGCTTTAAAAAACAATGTTAGAGAAATGTCCGACATTCAGGAAACAAAAGGTCCGTCTGCGTTTCCACCGCCCGTCCGTCCGTAGGAAACAACACCAGGTCATTATCAATATCCCCATGAGTCTTTCATTGATCGCTGCACACAGGAAACATCTCAAAGAAACGTAGAAACACTTTTTCTGAACGCAGGAATGTTCCGGAGCGTCCAGGGTCTCAGAGGGAAACACTTTGTCAAATCAGATCTGAGGCCGACGGGAATGAGTCGCGGAAAGAGAGAGACCCGGACCACATGGTAACGGATGTTTGGGGTTTTTGGGCCGTTTAATATCGACACAGATATTTAAATATACAAACAGTATACAACAAATGTGAGGATTTACAACAAAAAAAACACTTTTCTCTCACTCTCGTCATCTGAAGTTGTCCTATGTCTCTTTGAAGTCCTTTTGAGTATTTCTAAGATGTTTCTTGTCTCTTTGAAGTTGTTTTGCGTGTCCTTTTAGTCGCTTTCTTTTCCTCTGTAGTCATTTAGCATGTCTTCAAAGTTGTCTCAAGTTTCGTTGTTATCATTTGAAGTCACTCTGAAGTCATTTCTGTATGTCTTTGAAATAGTTTTGTGTCTCTTTGAAATAGTTTTGCGTCTCTTTGTGGTCATTTTGAGTATTTTTAAGATGTTTCGTGTCTCTTTGAAGTTCTTTTGAGTGTCCTTTCAGTCGTTGTTTTTTCTCTGTAGTCATTTTGCATCTCTTCAAAGTTGTCTCGTATTTCTGAGTATATATGTGAGTCATTTTGCACTGGAGACAAAGTGAGTCTTACATTTAATTCATAAGGAGTGCCCTCTTTCTGTGTTTCTGGACAGCAAATCATGGACTTGAGTCTCGATATTTAAAAACATGCAAAAATAAGTGTATATTGAAGTAATTTAGCATCTCTTTAAAGTTTTTCTGCATTTCCTTTTAATCCCTTTTGTCTCTGTAGTGATCTCTACAAAGTTGTCTCATGTTTGGTTGTTGTCCTTTTGAACTTGTTTCGTGTCTCTTTGAAGTATTTGTTTATGTCTTTGAAGTCATTTTGCGTCTCTTCAAAGTTGTCACGTTGTATTTTGGAGTATTTTTAAGTTGTCTTACGTCTCTCTGAAGTTGTTTTGTCCTTTTAGTCGCTTTTTTTTCTCTGTAGTCATTTAGCATCTCTTCAAAGTAGTCTGGTATTTCTAAGTCGTTTCTTGTCTCTTTGAAGTTCTCTTACGTCTCTTTGAAGTTCTCTTACGTCTCTTTGAAGTTCTTTGAAGTTGTCTTACGTCTCTTTGAAGTTGTGTTACGTCTCTTTGAACTTTTTAGTCTCACCTTTTAATTTGATAAGGAATGCTCCCTGTCTGTGTTTTCTGCACCGCTCATGGACTCGGTCGCAGACTGTCGATATTTAAAAACAGCCAAAACAAACAAAAAAACTAAATATCAGGACGTCGGCCATGTCTCCCCCCCCTCTCCCACGGCCTCAGATCTGCAGTCTGTATGAGGAAGAGGACGATGAAGAGGATGATGATGAAGGTCTCCTCAGTTGTCGGACTCGTCGCTGCTCTCGCGGCTGATTTCGATCTGAAGCGACGGCAGGTTATCGAGACGACTCTTTTTGATCTGCGTGGTCAGACGCTCCTGTTTCTGTTTAATCATCGCGCCCCAAACCTCCTGCAGCGCCGAGTCGCCCTCCTCTTCTTCCTCCTCCTCTTCCTCCCCTGCCACCTTCTTCTTCTTCTTCTTCTTCTCCTTCTCCTCCTCCCCGTCGCCTCCCCTCCTGATGCTGGAGGCGTTCTCCTTCCTCCCCGATGATGAAGAGGAGGTGAAGAGGCGCTCGTTGGCGTCGTCTCCGGCCGAGCCCAGTCTGCTCCACAGCGCTGAGAGAAGACACACAACGTCACCATCTGATCACTGAGCTTTTATTTTGAAATAACATCCTTCACTTCCTGGAAAGATTGTTAGTCTCTGGGGCTTTTACTTTGAAAAACAAACATCATCCTGCACTTCTGTTTTATGCATTTTCCTCTCAGAGCAGTTCCTTACTTGACTTCCTGTCTTTGGATGAGTTTACTGCTCTGTCCTGATTGGCCACGCCCAGCCTGCGGTGCACGTCTCTGATTGGCTCTCTGGCAGGGGGCGTGTCCCTGGGGGAGGGGGGGGAGGGGGAGCGTCCGTCGGGGGAATATCGTCTCTTCCCCAAACGCTGCCTCACATCTGCAGAGAGCGGGACATCAATAACATTCATATTATTCATAATTAGGGGTGTAACGGTTCACAGAGTTCACGGTTCGGTGTGAACCTCGGTTTGGGGGTCACGGTTCGGTACAACAAGAAAAAGCTAAAAAAAAGTCCCAAATGCATAATTCCAGGTTTGTTATTTATTTTGAACAGTAGTGCAAGTTTCAGTTTAAAAATAAGGAACTCTAACATTTTGATGTATGAACTGTATTACACAGTGAAAAACAAACCACAAACACTCAGATGGCCATATCATCTATAATGGCTGATGTCAAACAAAAAGGTTTCATCAAGCTGTAAAACTAAAAAGAATGTCTTGAAAATATTACAAAATAAATAATAAGAAAGTGTTTCAAGGGCGCATGCCGTTGAAAAACATATGCCAATAGCTTCCGTTATTTATTCTGGTCTCTCTGGCTGAACGGCTTTTGTCTTTCGCCGGGCTCCGGTGATTGAAAAATCTGGGTGATTCCTTCTGATATGATCAGTGGCGACTGATCATTAGGGGCAGGTGGGGCACAGCCCCACCTAGTGTCAGCAGAAAGTATTACAAATAATGATTACAAAAATGCAAAAAAATAAATAAAAAAATATATAAAATATATTTTAAGATCATGTTTAATCATTGATTCGTCTGTACATTGCTGTTTTAGTCTGTGTTCTTCTAATTAGTGTGTCTACAGTCCCAGTGTGTGCCTATTGAGCTGTTTAGAGCCATGTGGGACAAAACCTGATTATGCCCCTTCCTCTCGCTGTGAAGTGAACGATGACTGTAAAAACTACACTGCGCATGCTCAGAGTATTTTGTAATGTAATGTGTGTGACAAAAAAATAATGACCAGAGGGGCACGGAGCTACCATCCCCACCATACGTCATCTCAAATCATTCAGAGCTGATTGGCTGTAAGTACGTGTGCCGCGAAAAGTGTGGTGTGTGAAGAGGAGACGAGAGAGCTGCAGTGACGCGTCCTAAAACCAGGAAGTAAGCACAAAAAAGCAATGAGATTTCTCCAGAGGATTTTAGAAAATAGCTCGAAATAAGATCTGTGGGAAACGTACCTGTTAGATAAATGCACGTTTTGATTAGCCGGATAACATCCACATGTCTACCCTACTTTTATAATTTTTTTATCATAAATCTATGGATTAGATTTATGATAGACTTTTGAAACTACAAGAAGATAAGGAGGACTTTTACAAAAAAGTAATAGAAATGTTTGTCCAGAAGGATAGGCAAATGGACTTCATCTTCAAGTCAAGGTAAGACCGCCATTTTATTGAAAATGGGATCTTACTAAGAGAGAACAATTCAATATTTAAATGATAAAATTACATTTTTTGGGTATCCTTTTGTTGAACTGTCTGTTTAAAATTAATCGAAGCATCAGACAAAAAAAGCTTTTGAAAATAATATTATATTTTGGTTTAGGTCAAAATATAATATTTGTAAACCTGAAGAGTCAGTGCCAGTGCCTCAGCAGCCATGAACCTCACTGCACGTCACTGCAGAAGCTTATATATAGACATCTAAGTTTTTTGTGCCCCACCACTTTTGTACATATAAAAACGCCACTGGATATGATTTAGCATGTTTGGCGTGTTACCATTAGCATACCGCACCGCTGTCGAACAACGCCGACACACCGTCCTCCTGATCCACCACTCGCACTCCATCGTTATTGTAGTCCACAGGGAACCCAAAATGTATTTTCATGCCTCTGTGCAAGGCTTAGTCTTTCTATCTTTATAGCCACTGGTGTAAAGTAACTAAGTTCATAAACTCAAGTACTATACTTGGGTACAATTTTGAGATACTTGTACTTAATTTAAGTATTTCAATGTTATGCTACTTTGTTCTTCTACTCCACTACAGTTCAGAGGTAAATGGTGTACTTTTCCTCCACTACATGTATTCAATACCTTTAGTGACTTTACAGATGTGGATGAATGATGTGAAATATAATCAAGTGTTAAATCAGACTTTAGTTCCACCTGGAGTAAATTCACAAGCTACCCTGCAGTATACAAAGTCATTCAAACTAGCTGCACCTTTACCAGCTACTTTTACTGTCGCTACTTTAACTATATTTTGATGAGAATACTTTTCTACTTTTACTTGAGGAACATTTTTAATGCAGGACTTTTACTGTAACAGAGTATTCCTACACTCTGGTACTTCTACTTTTACTCAAGTACAAGATCTGTGTACTTCTACTCAAGTACAAGATCTGAGTACTTCTACTTTTACTCAAGTACAAGATCTGAGTACTTCTACTTTTACTGAAGTACAAGATCTGAGTACTTCTACTTTTACTGAAGTACAAGATCTGAGTACTTCTACTTTTACTGAAGTACAAGATCTGAGTACTTCTACTTTTACTCAAGTACAAGATCTGAGTACTTCTACTTTTACTCAAGTACAAGATCTGAGTACTTCTACTTTTACTCAAGTACAAGACCTGAGTACTTCTACTTTTACTCAAGGACAAGATATATACTTATACCACCTCCGTTTATAGCCTATGAAAACAACTATTAGAAAACGAAGGCTAAAGCTAACGTTAGCAGATAGTGACAATGTATGCTAGTTAGCTAGCTCAAGGATAATATTGCGACAGAAACACGTTTCAGTACACATCACGCTCTGCCGCTCCGACAGGGAGCTCTGCTCTGAACGGCCCTTTCTAACAGCTGTTCACCAGCGGTCCAGTCTGTGCCACAGTGACTCCGGACCGCACAGTTAATATTAACGAACGCACCCGTAGGTAATGTAGCTGCTGAAGCTAGACCCTCATCCCGGAGCAGCAGAGCCTTATTATACATCCATGAGCAGAGCCGACAGGCAGGAAGACTCGAGCACACAGCTCGCGCTTCATTATAATATATAACAAAAGAACACCATGCGTGTCATGATGGCACATAACAGCTCGCGGCCGCAGATTACTCCGGGTCCCAGACCCCCCCCATACCCCAAAAATATTGTTATTGCAGATCTACATGAATCACACAAACGACCTATTTTGGATTCAAAACGGCGAATTTCGCCGAAAGGTGACAAGTTTGCATCCCTGACACACACAGGTACACACACATTAATAAACAGCTGATAATGACCTGTCTTTCCGCCGGGGGCCACCGGGGGGGGCTGTCTGGGGGAGAGGCCTTTCCGCTTCTCCTCCAGCAGCTGGCGGACGTCCCTCACCTTCGGGGGGGGAGACGCAGACTTAGAGCCCCCCACCCGGTTCCTGAGAGAAACACAAAGTTAAACACAGTTCAAATTTAAAGAGAGGAGTTAAAGGTCTCCCATTATACTATTTTAGGCATATATTATATTAAAGTCTCAGATATATAAAATGTCTTGTCTCTGAAGTGTCCTGCTCCAAACCCCAAACAGATCATTTTAGCCCCCCCCCCCTCTCTTCCAGCTGTTACTAAGGACATGTCTCTGAAGTGTCCTGCTCCAAACCCCAAACAGATCCTTGTAGCCCCCCCCCCCTCTCTTCCAGCTGTTACTAAGGACATGTCTCTGAAGTGTCCTGCTCCAAACAGATCCTTGTAGCCTCCCCCCCCTCTCTTCCAGCTGTTACTAAGGACATGTCTCTGAAGTGTCCTGCTCCAAACCCCAAACAGATCCTTGTAGCCCCCCCCCCCCCCCTCTCTGTCAGCTGTTATTAAAGAGCTGACTCTGGGTCAGTAGCTTTAGAGAGAGAGAGTAGATCTCATCAGGAGAACTCTCCCAGCAGAAACTCAGCTAAATGCTGCCGTGATGAAACTCCACATCATGTTCCAAACCACATCAAGGATTCTCTCTGAAACAGTATGGAGCTCAAACTCTTTCTCTCTCTCAGGTTTACCACAAGGTGAGTTCCTTTTGATTTCCTGCTTCTTCACACATACTCTCTCCAGTATAGGTTAGCTCTGAGTGTTAGCATGCTAATGTAAACACAGACCATATTACTTCCAGAACACGTCTCATTGTTTCTGACAGCAACGTTTCTGATTGGCCCGTGTGTTTAAAGCCCGCCCACATTTTAGTAATGTCGTCATGACGCAGCAAATCTGGATCAGCTCCGTTGTTCCCCCGTTTTTAGAGATGTGGGTACAGAGGAAAAGAGAGAGGGGTTTATTTCCTGACACTTTGAGAGTCTCCTGACACACCGGGGACACACGGGGACACATGGTGATGTAGAGAAGACATCAAGAAGAGCATTCTGCATGATAGGAGACCTTTAAGATACCAATGTTTTTAAATATCTGGTACTTCACTTCCTGCTGGAAGTTTTTCAGAGTAAGAGCGTGTACCTGATGCTCTTCAGGGTGGTGTCCAGCTCGTCGGCGTACATGGTCATCTTCTTGGTCTTCTTGGGGGAGGGGGTGGAGATCATCTTCAGCTCCAGGTCGTAGTCCATCTCGTCCGACTCCGACCAGGGGGAGGGCGAGCGAGACGCCCGGCCGCGGAGCCCCGCCCCCAACGCGCGGGAAGCCCCACCCCTTTCCCCGACCCGATCCCCGTACTCCACCACGCGGTCGTCCTCCTCCATGTCCTCGTCTCCTTCCTCGTCTCCTTCCTCCTCCTCCTCTTCCTCCTTGATGGGTTCCTCAGGCAGGTTCACCAGGTCGGCTGCAGAGAGACACATATTAAATGGAGGTGTGTGTGTGTACCTGAGTGTCTGGAGGTGTGTGTGTACCTGAGTGTGTGTGTGTGTGTGTGTAGGCCTGTCGCGATAATCGATACATTTACTTATCGTACGATAAATAAAAATGATAACTTTTCTGAGCTCGATAAATTGCCGTTTACATAAGGATGTGACCAGCATTTTAGCCAGGCGCGCTGTGGCTGCCGGCCACGCGCGCTGTGAGGGGCGGGGCTGACACACAGCCAGGTCAGGAGTCAGACACTCCTCGTGCAGCAGTGTAGCATCCAAATTAATAATATAGCGACAAGCGGGAGACAACGTGTGACTTACTCGCGGGGAATTTAAAGTGAAATGGAATTGGTTACAAAACTACACATCTCGATTCTCCGGTGTGGGAATATTTTGGATTTCAGCCAAATCAACGAGGCGAACCTACGGACTTGAATGAGCCGGGCGGTGTGTCGCATTTGTTTTAAAAAAGGTAGCAACAAAAGCTAGCAATACGACCAACCTTGAACTGCACCTGAAACACAACCACCACATTCCGTTTTCCCAGCTGGGAGCAAACACGGCAGCTGGAGATGGAGAGCTCCCACCTTCCCGACAGTTTGCAATCAAAGATGCATTTGCCCGAAAATGCAAACATGTTGGTGTTCCTTGCTCGAAATCTTTGAAAAACAGATTTGGATATGGCCTGTTGAGGCATCTGGGTCTTTGTATGGACAGTGGACTGTACACTTGACTGTTGTTTTAAGGAGGTTTTTTTGCTGGTGAGACAATGTATACGCTCATATTTATAGATAGACGGACGGACAGACGGACGGACAGACAGACAGACGGACAGACGGATAGATAGAAGGATAGATAGAGAGAGAGCTCTGTTTTCCAGACTGAGTCTATTTAATTTATTGTTTTGGTTGTGTGTGATTTAATTAATTTATTATAATGTAATTCATTGGTTTTATTTATTATATATAATTTATATATTTGAATATTATTTCACATTTCATTTGCAATGTTGAATGTTCAATAAAAAGTTTGAAAGGATGTACTTGAATTATTATGATATATTATCATAATGTCAGTTAGTTCTAAAATGGTCTTACAACGGTGCCGACAATATCGTTTATTATTTCCAGGAAAATGTAACGTCCAACAAAATTAATTATCGTGACAGGCCTGTGTGTGTGTGTGTGTGTGTGTGTGTGTACCTGAGTGTCTGTGTGTGTATGGAGGTGTGTGTCCCATGTTGTCTCCGATCAGAGGTTTCTTGGTCTTGATGACGTCTCTCTGGATCCTGCGGGTGTGGAACCTCCTCTTCCTGCACACACAAACATTCAATCAGATTATAGATATATACACACTGTGGAATCATCAGATTATAGTGTGTGTGTGTGTGTGTGTGTGTGTGTGTGTGTGTGTGTGTGTGTGTGTGTGTGTATATATTCACCAGGAGTTGCTGAGGACTCCTCTCATGCCTCCGTAGTTTGGGTTTCCGTACTTCATGTAGTATCTGCTGCGTCGAGCTGCACCCAGCTCCTTCTTATCATCTGAACACAAACAGTTCATTTACTTTATTTATTCACAGAGGACTCTTTAAAGTAGAGACACTACATACTGATATACACCTGAACATCAGCAGGAGAGGACTCTTTAAAGTAGAGACACTACATACTGATATACACCTGAACATCAGCAGGAGAGGACTCTTTAAAGTAGAGACACTATATACTGATATACACCTGAACATCAGCAGGAGAGGACTCTTTAAAGTAGAGACACTACTGATATACAGCTGAACATCAGCAGGAGAGGACTCTTTAAAGTAGAGACACTACATACTGATATACACCTGAACATCAGCAGGAGAGGACTCTTTAAAGTAGAGACACTACTGATATACACCTGAACATCAGCAGGAGAGAACTCTTTAAAGTAGAGACACTACATACTGATATACACCTGAACATCAGCAGGAGAGGACTCTTTAAAGTAGAGACACTACATACTGATATACACCTGAACATCAGCAGGAGAGGACTCTTTAAAGTAGAGACACTACATACTGATATACACCTGAACATCAGCAGGAGAGGACTCTTTAAAGTAGAGACACTACATACTGATATACACCTGAACATCAGCAGGAGAGGACTCTTTAAAGTAGAGACACTACATACTGATATACACCTGAACATCAGCAGGAGAGGACTCTTTAAAGTAGAGACACTACATACTGATATACACCTGAACATCAGCAGGAGAGGACTCTTTAAAGTAGAGACACTACATACTGATATACACCTGAACATCAACAGGAGAGGACTCTTTAAAGTAGAGACACTACATACTGATATACACCTGAACATCAACAGGAGAGGACTCTTTAAAGTAGAGGAACTGACCGTGTGTTGCAAAGCGCAGCAGCAGCTTGTTTCCTTTGAAGGGTTTGATGGCGGGTCGCAGCTCGTTGCTCAGCAGAGAGTCTCTCTCCATCAGAGACAGATCTTCCACCTGAACGTCCTCCTTCTTCTTCTGCTCCTCCACCTCGCCCTCCTTCACTTCGATCTCCTCGCTGCTCTTCTTCACCTTCTCCTCTTCCTCCTCGTCCTCCTCTTGCTCCACCTGCCCTTCCTCCTCCTCCTCCTCAGACTTCTCTCCACGAACTGTCAGGTCAAACACACACATTCATGATTTAGATCCATCACCTGTCTTCTTTCTCACTAGTGGGAATATTACCGTGAGTTTACCTGGGCTTTGTTTACCTGAGGCCAGAGGCTTATCTTACCTGTGCCCTGTACTACGAAGCCGGTTCAACCTAACCTGGATATGTTTGAGTTAGCCGGTTGGCCCAATCCAAAACATACGCGCTCTCGCTAAGCTGTACTACGACGCGGGTTATGAAGTGGATCGCTCAAGCCAGCCGTGTCCTATCTAGTTAGGTGCGCGTTCACATGAAAGGGGTGGTATTTGGAGCATTCGACCAATCTCAAACATGGACAAGCGTACTGACAGCGCAGCGTCATACTTCCTGAATGAAAAGTGAACTATAATATTAGTCAAATATGAAGACGTTAAACTTTAAACATCCATGACTTAAACACTTTATCCAGGATCAAAGCCACATAGCTGCACCTGCAAGGTGAATACAGCTGGTAACAGAAAAAGTGTTTGAATGCGTACATTAACAGGTTTATGATATCACTGCCCCGTCTAAGACACGATCTGACTTTAATTACATTTGACTCGAGTGTTTCGTCAACTTAATGTGTTGCTTAAAATAATACTTCTGCATACAGTATGTGACACTGTGAGTGTTGCACGGCCAGATACGGCTCAAGAAGCTGACTCAGATAAGGAAATATATGATACATTATGATGCGATATGATATGAATGATAATGGGACACATCGCCGTCTGCACTCACAGTGCCGCGGACTGTACTTAATGTTACTCTGATCCGGTTACTTATGTTGTGGCAGATATTTAATGGCGCGTTTCCACTACAGCGCGGAGCACGGTTTAAGAGGGCTGTGACGTCAGCGGCCCGTCTTTGGTTGCGTTTCCACTTGGCCTAGTACCGGCCGGCGGGTCCTAATTCACAGTTTTTCTGGCCTCATAAAATCGCGGGTCCAGGGCCAGAGGCAACGAGGCTGAGTCGGGCTGAGTATGCTAAACTAGAGAGAGCATCGCTGGCAAGGGGGCTACAACTACAACAAGATGGACATATTTGACCGTGATTTAATTGTAATACACGTTTCAAAATGATGCCGAAGTAACAACATACTGATACCGGTTAGTAAAAACCATGAATTAATGCTTTGACAAGTCTGCAGACAGACGGCAGGGGAAAAACCTTTTAAAATGCGTGTTTTCTAAATGGAGATTGGCTAAGCTAACGCAGTATATGCTCCGACCGTCCACACTCACAACAACGGCCTATACAGACATAAATAAAGCAGCGACTGTATTCACCATGACACAGGCAGTCTGTGGTTTGTACTTGTTTAACTTTTGTCTAGTTTCTGAACATATATGAGGAGCTGTGAGCTCTGAGTGCTAACAGCTAACAGCTGTGTTGATTTTCTGGGGTTCTCTGAAGATCACGTCACGGCTCCGCCTACACTGCGTTACTATAGATACTGCCCCAGTTCCTAAACTGTAATGGAAATGCGCCATAAAGTGAGCCAGTCCTAACGAGGCCCAGCCATACCGAGCGAGGCCGTGTAGTGGAAACGCGCCATAAGTAAGCTTTCTTAACGCTAATGTTATAATAGTCAGATTGCTCTGAAGATGGGAGGTGATATTCTATTAATGTTCACGTTCACACAGTCTGTGATTTTGGCCGGCCGTCTTTCCTGCAACGGCAGTTTAAACTGTATTTCCTTTCTCCTGTCATATGAATTGATTGCTTTAAACTCCGCACACTGAGCTCTGATTGGTCAGCAGGCAGTGCTTTTATCCTGGAACCTATCCTGCTCCGGAGGCTAGCCGTTCAGAATAAGTTATCTAGCCCGCTAAAAAGTGAACCAGCGTCGTAGGACCGGAAACCCCGAGTTAACCTGAAGTTAGCTCGCTAAGCGAAAATCCGGCTTCGTAGTACAGGCCTCTGGGCTCTGGGCTCTGGGCTTTGTTTACCAGGGTTTCAGGTTTCAAGGCTTTATTGCCATTAGCACATTAGCCACAGTGTATATATGGCTATGAAAAACTTAGGTCACAGGGGTTTGATTACCTGGGGTTTGTTTACCTTTACTCTCCGTCTCCGGCTGCTCGCTGCTCTCCGTCTCCGTGGTAACCGTCTCCGGGTCGGGCAGCCGGCTGCAGTTAACGAGCGCTCGGATCGACGTGTTGTCATCGAGCCACACCACGTTACCTAGGAAACCAGCAGGTGGACTTCAGACAGGTGTGTGTTTCTGACCTCATTCCTCACGGTGGCATTACACATGGAGCAGTGTTTACATTTATTGTATTCGATTTCCTCCTGGTAGTGAGTTCAAAAATCGGTTTATTGCGTTTTGACAATGCATAACCAGTGTTTGTCATTTAGAAATGGAAAGCCAAATATATGCATTCAAATGAGACGGTGGTCTGTACTGATTGTATGCACAAAGAGAAACAATTTTACAAAGAACACAAACAAACAAAAACAACGACTAAAGTAATTCCTACATTCACTGCCAGTGAGCCTCAGACCCGATGGTCTACCAGAAACATTGTTAAATTAATATATATGCATGCAATACATACATGCAGCAAATACCTATAATCATACACATCTGCTGTATACATACACACATATGCTGCAGATAGCAGATTGTTTTACAGTGTGTGTGTGTGTGTGTGTGTGTGTGTGTGTGTGTGTGTGTGTGTGTGTGTGCATGTGTGAGAGAGAGTGTGTGTGTGTATGTGTGAGAGAGAGAGAGAGTGTGTGTGTGTGTATGTGTGAGAGAGAGAGAGAGTGTGTGTGTGTGTCTGTGTGTGTGTGTGTGTGAGTATGTATGTGTGAGAGTGTGTGTGTATGTCTGTGTGAGAGTGTGTGTGTGTGTCTGTATGAGAGTGTGTGTATGTCTGTGAGAGTGTGTGTGTGTGTGTGTGTGTGCACGCGTGTGTGTATGTCTGTGTGAGTGTATGTGTGTGTGTGCGTGTGTCTGTGTGTGTGTGTGCGTGTGCGTGTGAGTGTGAGACTCACAGGAGTTGTCGTCGATCCACTCGATGTGAGCTGGAGGATACTCCTTGAAGTATCCGAAGATGTCCTGAGTGCTCATGTCGTCGACTCCCGTCACGTAGAGAGCCTCCATCCTCAGGTTGGGGATCGCTGAGCACCACAGAAGAAGAAGAAGAAGAAGAAGAAGAGAGGTTAAAGCACCACAGAAGAAGAATAGGAGGTTAGAGCACCACAGAAGAAGAGCTGTGTCTCACCTTTCTTCATGGTTTCTTTATCCATGAGAACGTCTCTCTGCTCGGCGTTGTCTTCGGGACGGAAGTGGAAACGTTGCGCTCTCTTTTCCTTCCTCTCGATCGCCTCCTGATGAAAACATACACACACACATTTAACACACTTCCTCTACGTTCAGAGCTTCAACTTCATTCAAAATGATTTAATTTAAGGAAATCAGAGCATCTTTTTAAAGTAAGACACAGAGGTTGAATCCACCGAGCTCACATTAAGGAAATATAATTTAAATAATAGTTATTTTTGCAGGAACAACAATCCCTTAAACTTATGTGAATTCAATTCTCTGAGAGAAACTTTAGCCCCAGTGTGTGTGTGTGTGTGTGTGTACTCTATCAGTGATTCCCCTCCTGTTGGAGAACTGAGAGAACAGTGGGTTTAAAGTCTATGAACGTCTTCATGTTTCATTTACAAATTCACCAGAAGCAAACCGAGATCATTAACAACATCCTGTAAAAAAACTAAAATTCTGTACTCCTTAAAGCAAATGTGAAGATCTGAATGATCACGCTGAGACGATGTGTCAGGTGACCAATATTCACAGAAACTGGAGTGAACCGGAAACATGGAACAGCTTCAGCGTGGAGAGCAGTGAGAGGGAGATACAATTTGTATTATGATATTGAGGGCAATACAAAATATGTTGGATATATAATCCGTTTGTGTCCCAGTTTGTACATTTAATTGTTGATAAATCTGATTTTTAGTAGCTTCTCTTTTTGAATAATGCTGCCGTAAAGTGCCGTTTGTACCTTTGAGTTGACGTCGATCCCTGTGATGAACGATCCCGCCTTGTTCTCATATCGCCGGCTCGTATCCTGAAGAAATTAAAACAAACAATAATGTCATTTAAATTTAAAAATCCACAGCATCTGAAGCTCAACTTTTCCCCCAGATTTACACCAAACTCCTTTTAAATAACTGGTATTTTAATTATTTTTAAGTGAGTAAAACATTGTCTTATTATACCAGGCAAATGTAAGGAAAGTTAACCAACAGGTAATGGAGGTGTGCCGTAAAACACTTTGCACTACAGGAGATATTACAGTGTTCTGCATAATGTATGTTAGTGGGAAGATGAGCAATGGTATCAGAAACACAACCAACAAAGTTTAACAATATCACCTAAATTAGGGATTAAAGATCAGCCGAATTGATCAGAGACTCTCCCTGTGTGAGAGTCATTAAACTTTTTTAATTAATATCAAACACATCCGTTCTTTTGCTGTTAAAAACATTACATTTACAGTTTCCTTAGTGGGTTTTGGTCGATCCACACAAACAGGGGTCATGTTGAGGCTAACAGCACCAAGTCAATGGAATAAAACACAGGTAAACTGTTCACATATATTTGAGTTTTAACCAGCTTGAGTTAAAAAGGTGATTTACAGAGTTCTGTCTGAGTCATAACAGATGAAAAACCACCAAAACCCAAAGATATCTGTTCAATTTGGGGGTTACAAACAGGCCGAATTGATCATAGACAGTCCCTGTATCAGATTGGTTCAATATGTTGTATTGTTTTTTTTTAGATATATGCCTTTTACAGATGTAGTTGACGTATGACCAGCTCGCATTAATAGCAGTTAACCGTGAACAGTTAGCCAGTAACGGTCGCAATGCTAACAACAAAGCTACATCTACAGGTGAGTCGCATCAGATGGAAAACCTTTCAAACTCAAATATATCTGTTACATTTGGGGGTTAGAAATAGGCCGAATTTATCATAGACTGTCCCTGTATCAGAATAATTGAATATATATTTTTATTTGATTAAATATATGCCTTATATTGCCATTAAAACCCCTACATTTACAGTTTCCCAATTGGAGTGTGGTCCCTCTTTATAAACACGTTACAAGAAGAGGCTAACGGCAACAAGTGGCTGGGATAACAAACAGGTAAACTGCTGCTAAATAGATATAGTTAACTTATAACCAGCTCGCATAAAAAGCATTTAAAAATCATTTAACTGTTGTTAACAGTTAGCCAGTAAAGGTCACAATGCTAACAACAATGCTAATAACAAACCTACAGCTACAGGTCAGTCACATCATATGAAAAACCTTTAAAACTCAAAGATATGTTACATTTGGGGGTTAGAAACCGGCTGAATTGATCATAGACCATCTTTGTATTAGAATAATTCAAAAAGGTGGTTCTATCTTCAAAATAACGAGTTATTTTAACATGTAAACACTTGAATTCACAGTTTCCTCGGTGGAGTTTGGTCTCGCTTTAAAACACGGTACAAGAAGAGGCTAAGAGCAACAAGTGACTAAAATAACAGACAGTTAACCTGCTGCTAAACACATATTTATAATTAAACCAGTTTGTGTTCAAACCGGTGTACAGGGAGCCTCCAGCCCCCGGAGAGAGAGCGGGGAGGCGGCGTGAGGAGAGGCCGACTCCCCGTTCTCTCTCCCGGGCTGCAGGACACGCGAGTTCCCGGTCTGCAGAGGCCTCTCACCGGCAGAAGCTCCTTCAGGGACCGGCTCACCGACACCTCGTCCTCCAGCTCCCCGTCCTCCACCTCCATCGGTTCGGCCTCCCGAGCATCTTTATCCGACTCAGAGTCCGAGTCCGAGCCGCTGTCTGGTTTCACGGAGACCCGCAAGCTGCGCACCGCCGCCATGGTGCATCAAAACGGGCTGTTCTTCTGTGGTGCCGAGGAGCAGAGAACAGCAACCAGCGACACCTAGTGAGGGGTTTAATGCTGGAGGAAAGGGCAGGATGAGGGTCACCTAGTGAGGGGTTTAATGCTGGAGGAAAGGGCAGGATGAGGGTCACCTAGTGAGGGGTTTAATGCTGGAGGAAAGGGCAGGATGAGGGTCACCTAGTGAGGGGTTTAATGCTGGAGGAAAGGGCAGGATGAGGGTCACCTGGTGAGGGGTTTAATGCTGGAGGAAAGGGCAGGATGAGGGTCACCGGGTGAGGGGTTTAATGCTGGAGGAAAGGGCAGGATGAGGGTCACCTAGTGAGGGGTTTAATGCTGGAGGAAAGGGCAGGAAGAGGGTCACCGGGTGAGGGGTTTAATGCTGGAGGAAAGGGCAGGAAGAGGGTCACCTAGTGAGGGGTTTAATGCTGGAGGAAAGGGCAGGAAGAGGGTCACCTAGTGAGGGGTTTCATCTTGCAGGATGAGGAATGAGATTCTGAGATGAAAGTTAAAAGTTCTGAGAAAAAATGAAAACAAAGGAAACAGTTTAAGAAATACTTTTACTTTATTGAAGTTGTTACCATCTGTACAGTATTTGTATTATTCATGTTATTTTTAGATAAACACAAATAATTTACAGGAACATGAAAATATATCACAGGAAAAAGGAGACCGACATCAGAGTGTGAACGTCTCGCCTGCAGACTTCAATCCGCCATGTTTGTTATTATGCTACTTCCTCACCCTTTCAAAATAAAATATTACTCTATTTTGGCCAAAAACACAGAAAAGAGAGATTTTTACCTGAAATTAGAAACAGATTTTGAGCTTTCAGTGCAATTAAGACAATTATACATATTTAATATATACACGGAACATCCACAGAGCATCTGTCATTTTAGTGCAAAGGATTCATCAGTTTTCTGTCAGTTGTTGCATCGAGCGGCAGTGAAGGTATTCTTTTTGCAGGTTTCTCCAGTGTTCAACATTGATTTTCTTTACATAAAACGTGCAGGCGTGCAGTCCGGCCGTGAAGACGTGAATCGATGAAACGTACAGACGGCATTCAGAGAGACGAAGAATCAACATCAACAATATGTATCTGTCAGATCGGGATGGAGGCCGAAGTTCCCCGGGAACATGGGTCAAGGTGTGAAAGGTATTACTGAGAGAGTTTCTGCAGCTCAACACTTTAATACCATAAGAATTACCATGTGTTGTTATTTAAGTCAAATAAAAAAGTCTGAAGTACTTGGGAGGTGGGAGGCTGTGGCGCAGTGGACTAGTGCGTTGGTGTTGGGATCAGGGGAGTACAGGTTCAAACCCCACTGCAGTCAGCATGTCGTTGTGTCCCTGAGACACTTCACCCCAAAGTGCTCCTGTGGGGATTGTCCACAGTATTGAGTATGTAAGTCGCTTTGGATACAAGCGTCTAACAAGTGACATGTAATGGTACTTGGCTAGGTTTAGTAGAAGGTTTGGGTTTAAATAAGTTAGTGTTAAATAAGCATTTTAAGCTGTAACAAAACTACGTGGTTTAGTCAAAGACGGTTTGGTATAAAGAAGGTTAACGAAAGTCACATAACTTACATTACTCCGGAGTAAGTTAGATTTCAAGAGTTAGATCAAATACATGTGTTGTTACGTACCAGAGTGTAGGAATACTCAGTTACAGTAGAAGTATAAGTACTCAGATCTGGTACTTGAGTAAAAGTAGAAGTACTGAGATTTTGTACTTCAGTAAAAGTAGAAGTACTCAGATCTTGAGTAAAAGTAGAAGTACTTAGATCTTGTACTTGAGTAAAAGTAGAAGTACTCAGATCCTGTACTTGAGTAAAAGTAGAAGTACTCTGATCTTGAGTAAAAGTAAAATTACTCAGGTCTTGTACTTCAGTAAATGTAGAAGTACTCAGATCTTGTACTTGAGTAAAAGTAGAAGTACTCAGATCTTGTACTTGAGTAAAAGTAGAAGTACTCAGATCTTGTACTTGAGTAAAAGTAGAAGTACTCAGATCTTGTACTTGAGTAAATGTAGAAGTACTCAGATCTTGTACTTGAGTAAAAGTAGAAGTACTCAGATCTTGTACTTGAGTAAAAGTAGAAGTACTCAGATCTTGTACTTGAGTAAAAGTAGAAGTACCAGAGTGTAGGAATACTCTGTTACAGTAAAAGTACTGCATTCAAAATGTTCCTCAAGTAAAAGTAGAAAAGTATTATCATCAAAATATAGTGAAAGTAGCGACAGTGAAAGTATTCATTGTGCAGATTGGTCCATTTCAGAATAATATATATGATATGTTTTATAATGATTGATCATTAAAGTGTTCTCAAAGCTGGTAAAGGTGCAGCTAGTTTGAATGACTTTGTATACTGCAGGGTAGCTTGTGAATTTACTCCAGGTGGAACTAAAGTCTGATTTAACACTTGATTATATTTCACATCATTCATCCACATCTGTGAAGTAAATAAAGGGATTAAATACATGTAGTGGAGGAAAAGTACACAGTAGCATAACATGGAAATACTCAAGTAAAGTACCTCTAATATGCACTTAAGTACATTACTTGATTACTTAGTTACTTTACACTAAGTACTGAAGTCACTTAAATAACCTGTGTGTGTAAAGTGTTAATATTTATTGGTGAGTAAACTAAGTGAACGACGGCCTCCTGCTCCGATTAATACGACATCTTCAGCGTTTAACATTCAGACAGTTAAAGATACTAATACTGCACAGTACTACGCAGTACTGCAGTTAGTATACGAGCAATTACGAGAAGAAACAAAATGATTTACAGTGAATTTAAAACAGTTTTTGTTAGTTTTCTGATCCCTTTCTAAAAAAATGAACTGACCGTGTGAATATCAGCGGTGGAAGATCCTTTACTTTAATAAAAGTACTAATACTACAATGTAGAAATACTCCATTACCAAATAAAACCTATTTAGCCCCCGTGCCTCACTTTAATGCATCATGCACATTCAGTGAGTGCTCCTGAAATAAGGAGAGTCAAAATGTGTGCATATATATTTTAAATAAAAAAGTCTGAAAATAAATGATTATTCTGCAGTTATTAGAAAGAGTGGGACGTGATTCATAAAATACAATATATACAGTAATTTAAGGAAATCAGAGCCTCTTTTTAAAGTGAGACACAGAGGTTAAATCCACCGAGCGGACATCAGGAAAATACAAATTAAATAATAGTTTTTTTGCATGTTTTTGCAGGAACAACAATCCTGTGTGTATGTGTGTGCGTGTGCGTGTGCGTGCGTGCGTGTGTGTGTGTGTGTGTCTTCACATTAATGTCCTCCTCCGGCTGTTAGTCTGCAAAAAGAGAAATGAAGAAGAAAAAAATAAAACATCTTTACATTTTAAATTAAATACATGATAAATGGAGAATCCCCAGCTCTGTTGTGATTGGTCCACCGGCTTAGAGAAGTCCTGCCCCTTAGCCAATAGGAGTGAGTGTTATGTAGCGATGGAAGTGAACGATAGAGTGGCGAAGTCCCTCCCCTTCCGGTGGACCTCCATGGGACCTGATTTCGGAAAAATTATGTATTGAAGTCAATGGAGAGAGAAAGATTATCTTTCGATCCCGTTTGAATTGTGCCACGAATTACACATATAATGTTTGTCAATTTAAAAGATAATTTTGCAAGTCAAAAAAAAAAAAATGTGTCGTAAAACTGTGAAGTAACACTTTTGTTTGTGTGAAACGCTCAATGAACTACATCTCTGGTCAACAACACACGTCACCAAGATGGCCGTCACTACTGTCTTGTCAACAAAACGATTGACTACCCTCACTATCACCACAATGAAACACGTCCTGAAGAAAGTCATGCAAAGCTGCCTGCCTGCCTTCCTTTGATTCTCTCTGAACTGCCTGGTCGTTTTAATGTTTAATGTCAACCATTTGTGCAGATAGCATGAAGTAGAGAAGATCGTCGATGCTAGCGTTAGCGTTAGCATTTCTCCCCCGGGCTTAAATGGTGTATTATAGAATGATCACACCGGTGACAGTACTATTCAAAGGGTTCACGAAATATGACTACTACTCTTACTGTTTAACATTTTGGGTTACTTAATGTTACTTCATGTTAAGGCTAATAAAAATGACAAGGCTGTAATGCTAACTAGCGTGCTAGCTACTAGCTAGGTAGCTAACTTGATCAAGCCACTCCTGGTCCTTTCATCAGACGGGAAGCGAAAGAACGAGCAAGACCCATTGCTGGTATAATAACAACCTGGTACTAAGCACACAGGCATCTTGTTAAAGTTATCTTATCTTAGCCAGCGCCATATAGATAGATTCTATCTATATTGCGCTGATCTTAGGTATCTCTTAGTGGAAAACAATTGTGACATCACTTACGCGACTCATTTGTAGTCTTTCTAGTTGCGTATTTTTCATAGTCTTATATTTAACAGTTTTACGACAAACTGTGACTTTTTTGACATGGAAATTATTTTTTAAGATGGACAAACATCATATGTGTAATTCATGGCACAATTCAAACGGGATTGAAAGATAAGTTTTCTCTCCCCATTGACTTCAATACATTATTTTTCCGAAATAAGGTCCCATGGGGCGGAAGTAGATGGGCGAGACTTCGCCACTCTATAGAGAGGCAAAGTCCCTCCCCTTCCGATTGAGCTCCATGGGACCTGATTTCGGAAAAATTATGTATTGAAGTCAATGGAGAGAGAAAGATCATCTTTCGATCCCGTTTGAATTGTGCCACGAATTACACATATGATGTTTGTCAATTTAAAAGATAATTTTGCAAGTAAAAAAAAAATGTTTTTGCCGTAAAACTATGAAGTAACACATTTTGTGTGAAACCGCTCAATGAACTACATCTCTGGTCTCGCACAACAACACACGTCACCAAGATGGCCGTCACTACTGTCTTGCCAAACAAGGGATTGACTACCCTCACTATCACCCTCACCCTGACCCTCACTATCACCCTCACCCTGACCCTCACCCTGACCCTCACTATCACCCTCACCCTGACCCTCACCCTGACCCTCACTATCACCCTCACCCTGACCCTCACCCTCACCCTCACTATCACCCTCACCCTGACCCTCAACCTGACCCTCACCCTGACCCTCACTATCACCCTCACCCTGACCCTCACCCTGACCCTCACTATCACCCTCACCCTGACTATCACCCTCACTATCACCCTCACCCTGACCCTCACCCTGACTATCACCCTCACCCTCACCCTGACTATCACCCTCACTATCACCCTCACTATCACCCTCACTATCACCCTCACCCTGACCCTCACCCTGACTATCACCCTCACTATCACCCTGACCCTCACCCTGACCCTCACCCTGACTATCACCCTCACTATCACCCTCACCCTCACCCTGACCCTCACCCTGACCCTCACTATCACCCTCTCACCCTCTCAGAATCAGAAACAGGTTTATTGCCAGGTAGGTTCGCACATACTAGGAATTTGACTTGATGTCATGGTGCATACATAAAATATAAAAAACAAGAAATCTGATATAAAACACAAAATCTTTTACACCGTAATAAAATACAGTTAAATAGCAATAAAATAAAAATAAAATAAAGCAGTAATTTACATGGAAATAGAATGCTATGAATGAATTTTTGCATATAAACTATGAAATGTGAAATCAGAATATGTGCAGAAAGGACTATGACATTGTGTGCATTAATGTAATGCATATAGTCTATGATAATGTGGCAGAGGTAAAGTGACAGCGGGGGGGCCGGGCCTTGTTTAAGAGGCCGGTAGCGGAGGGGAAGAAACTGTTCAGGTGGCGAGAAGTTTTGGTCCTGATGGAGCACAGCCTCCTGCCAGAGGGGAGGGGGGTGAACAGTTTGTGTCCAGGGTGGGAGGGGTCGGACACTATCTTCCCTGCCCGCCTCAGGGTCCTGGAGGCGTGCAGGTCGTGGAGGGATGGCAGATTTCAGCCGGTCACCCTCTCTGCAGAGCGGATGACCCGCTGCAACCTGCCCTTATCCTTGGCTGTGGCTGCGGCGTACCAGATGGTGATGGAGGAGGTGAGGATGGACTCGATGATGGAGGTGTAGAAGTTCACCATCATCGTCTTTGGCAGGTTGAATTTCTTCAGCTGCCTCAGGAAGAACATCCTCTGCTGTGCTTTTTTGATGAGGGAGCAGAGGTCCACAACCATCTCCACTGTTTTTAGGGCGTTGAGCTCCAGGTGGTTTTCCCCACACCAGGTCACCAGATGGTCCATCTCCCACCTGTAGGCAGACTCGTCCCCACCAGAGATGAGTCCGATGAGGGTGGTGTCGTCTGAACTTCAGGAGCTTGACAGACTGGTGACTGGAGGTGCAGCTGTTGGTGTACAGGGAGAAGAGCAGGGGTGAAAGGACGCAGCCTTGAGGGGAACTGGTGCTGATGGTCTGGGGGTCAGAGACGTGTTTCCCCAGCCTCACGTGCTGCTTCCTGTCAGACAGGAAGTCTGTGATCCACCTGCAGGTGGAGTCAGGCACGTGCAGCTGGGAGAGCTTGTCCTGCAGCAGAGCCGAGATGATGGTGTTGAAGGCGGAGCTGAAGTCCACAAACAGGATCCTGGCGTGGTAGTTTCCTGGTGTGTCCAGGTGCTGGAGGAGGAAGTGTCACCCTCACTATCACCCTCTCACCCTCACTATCACCCTCTCACCCTCACTATCACCACAATGAAACACGTCCAGAAGAATGTCATGCTAAGCTGCCTGCCTGCCTTCCTTCGACTCTCCCTGAACTGCCTGATCTTTTTAATGTTCAATGTTAACCGTTTGTGCAGATAGCATGAAGTAGAAAAGATCGCCGATGCCAATGTAGCGTTAGCGTTAGCATGTCTCCCCCTGGGGCATCCGGGATTAAACGGTGTATTATAGAATGATCACACTGGTGTGACAGTACTCTTCAAAGGGTTCACGAAATATGACTACTACTCTTACTGTTTAACATTTTGGGTTACTTCATGTTACTTCATGTTAAGGCTAATAAAAATGACAAGGCTAAGGCTGTAATGCTAACTAACGTGCTCACTTACGCGACTCTGGGATTTGTAGTCTTTCTAGTTGCGTATTTTTCATAGTCTTATATTTCAACAGTTTTACGACAAACTGTGACTTTTTTTGACATGGAAATGATTTTTTAAATTGACAAACATCATATGTGTAATTCATGGCACAATTCAAACGGGATCGAAAGATAATCTTTCTCTCCCCATTGACTTCAATACATCATTTTTCCGAAATAAGGTCCCATGGACCGGAAGTAGATGGGGGGGACTTCACCTCTCTATTGAGGATCAGATAATATTTACCTCCTGCTGCTCTCAGGTCAGTTTCCCTGCATTAAACACAGGAAACAGAAACAGAATTATTATTAAAATATGAAATGATGTCTGTGGATAATACTACTACCCACAAGCTGTTGGTTTGTATTATTATTATTATTATTATGAATAAATATATCTGATCAGATGAAGACGTACCGCAGCAGAGTGACTCAGTCGGTCAAAACGAAACTTCAGGTTGGATCGCGGAGAGTTTCTGTTCTTCAGCTCTGAAAGTAAAATAAATACAGAAATAAAGAAGTTTTTACTAACTTTAAAAGCTTTACACAGGGCATCAAGTATTTATAAATGAAATGAACCTGTGGGGCTGCGGCAGACGATGACAGGAGTCTGACCTTCTGCAGTCTGACAGGAAGAGAGAGGACACAGCAGGGAAATGTGAACATTATAATACATGTTTACACTTTTATTAATCATGATACTTCTTAGATTATGTGTGTGTGTGTGTGTGTGTGTGTGTGTGTGTGTGTGTGTGTGTGTGTGTGTGTGTGTGTGTGTGTGTGTGTGTGTGTGTGTGTGTGTGTGTGCTTCTCACCAGGTGTGTGTCCTCTGCAGAGCTGAAGCTGCAGCTGCTGGAGGTTGATCTGGAGATCCTCTCCTTCTTCACATGAACCCTGAAAACACATCCTGTTTCTGTCTGGAACATTTTCTCATAGACTTCTATACAATCTGAGGTAATAAATCACAGACTTCCTGTTACTCCCTCACCTGTCCCGTGGCCCCGCCTCCGGAGAGCTGGGATTGGACGGCAGCTCTCTCACCTCCTGAGAGTGGCAGCTGTCGAAGCTCCTCTGCTCACTGAGGAGACTGAGAGATATAGAGAGGATATGTATATACACCTTCTGAGTAGTGGAGTACAAATACTTTGTTGCTGCACTTAACATGGACGCGGGAAGGGGGGGTGCTGAGGGGGCTGCAGCACCCCCATCTGTGAGGCTCCGCTAGCACCCGCAACCCCCCCGCACCCCCAAACGCGGCGCACCTACAGTATAAGCGCACCACAGTTTCGCCACTGCGAGGCTCCACTAGTACCCCCCCCCCCAGCGCATCACAGTTTCTCCGCTGCGAGGCTCCACTAGTACCCCCCCCCAGCGCGTCACAGTTTCTCCGCTGCGAGGCTCCAGAGTAGCACCCCCAACTCTGACTGACTTCCCGCGTCCCTGGTACTTAAGTACATTTTCCTGGTATCAGCATATATTCCTGTTGTTCAGCATGGAAACATTCATTAGCTAACAATTACATTATTGTTCTATTAATATAAAGGGAGGTCAGGTACTCTTTAAAGCAGCTGGTAGTTATGGGTACTTTTTACTTAAGTAGACCCTTATCTTTGCCCCAGAGTGCACCTAAAATAAGCCGGGGAACTCCACGCATAGGCACCGCCAGGGGCTTCCACATGGGAAAGAAACGGGGGTTAGACGAGCTTTCCCCTCTGAGATAGAAAATATTAAAGTTTTGGAATTTCTTCTGAAATTCATTAAAGGTCCACCAGATGGCGGAAGAGTGTCCAATTGATGGAATTCACTATATAACCCATTTATCCGCGTAGTGTACGATATTGTACAATGCATGGACATTTCAATACAAATTGAATTCCATCAAATGGACAGTCTAAAATATGGTTGAGAACAGTGTTTGAATCATGGGGTAAACATTGTTTAAATAGTCTGATACTTCCAGGGCACATCACAGCACTTGACAAGGAAGAAATAGTGTTTCACATGTCGGAATAAGTGTGTTGTATATGTACATGTATTGTACTATACTGTACAATACAGAGACATATACAATACTAAATAAAGTACATCAATTGGACATGAAAAAGGCAGGCTACAATAAAGCACTTTACAAGGAAGAAATAGTGTTTCACATGTCGGAATAAGTGTATTGTATATGTCTGAAATATACAATACTAAATAAAGTGCATCAATTGGACATGAACAAGGCTTCAATAGAGCAACGTCTGGACGAGTGTTTTAGCATGTCCAATTGGAGGAACTTATTTAACATTGAAACCGTCCCTGAAGTGTACAATGTTGTACACTTCAGGGACGGTTTCAATGCAAAATAAATTCCTTTAAATGGACATGCTCATATTTCCACAATGCATTGACAGAGGGAGCTTATATTTGAACGGTGATATATAGGCCAGCATATGATGTATTGGTGTGAAAATTGAGACATTTGGACAATGTCAAATATTTAAAAAACATCGCAGGGATTACAAACTTGGTATAGTGACAGGTGGTACCAGCTGTAGCACACCCACAATGTTTGGGGGTCAGAAACACTTGTTTACCCGTTTAAAGCGCGTTTCATCATAAATACACTTTATTTTTATTTTTCCCAAGTACAGCAAAGATATTACACGGTCTTAGAGCTCCCCCTGCTGGAAAATGTAAATATTGCATTTTGTGTCACTTTCATGACACTCCTGCCATTGGCTGGAGATTTGGTCAAAATGTGTATATGAAGTGGACGTCTCAATGCAATTGAGAGGACATTTCTACAAGTGCGGGAGAATTTTCATGTTAACTCCAAAAGGAGGACGTTTCCCAGTTTAGTCAGTACTTCTACTTTTACCAGAGTATTTTTAAACACGAGTATCTGTACTTCTACTTGAGTAAAGGATGTGTGTACTTTTGCCATCTCTTCTGACGATTGACATGTTTAAGTGTAGAAAACAAACCTCCTCTGGTTGTGTCTCTCTGTCTGGCTGTCAATGCTCAGCAGACGAGGGAAGAGTCCTGAACGCCTCTTCACCGGAGACTTCACATTACACTGACACACAGACACACACACACGCACACGCACACGCACACGCACACACACACACACGCACACACACACACACACACGCACACACACACACACACACACACACACACACACACACACACACACACACACACACACACACACACACACACAGGGAAGTTATTACATCACATCGTGCAAAAGAGAAAGAAACATCAAAATAACCTGGAGTGGAGAATTGTATCACACTGACGGCGCATTTAGAGTTCACCATCTGTTCTTCTTTTTCAAGATAGTTCTAACAGGTAGCAGCAAATAACCTAAATGAGTCGTACATGGGTTTAGAGCTATTTACTGTTGTAAGGTTAATAGAGCGGTGCAGGGAGGACGTATTTACCCTGAAGGAAGCTGCTGTTCCCTCCACTAAAAGCAACGGGATTTCTCCAGAGGATTTTGGAAAATAGCTGGAAATAAGGTCTGTGGAAAACGAACCTGTTTGATAAATGCACGTTTTGTTCAGCTGGATAATCTCCACATGTCTACCCTACTTTTATAATGTTCTAATCATAACTCTAATGTCCAGAAGCTAAATGCTAACGTGATGCTATAAAGGAACTACAGCCGAGTACAGCAGCACGACTTCAACGTCACGCCAACTTCAGATCCATATTCAAACATACAGATTCTAAATGGTACGAGTTGAAGCGTTTGTTTGAACAGTCTGCAGGAGGCAGGTACTTGCTTTCAAGCAGAACAGGGCTAACTAACTTAGAGGAGTGTTTACGTGTTGGGTGTAATGACCTCCACGACTTCTGTAGTCCTATTCAGCCACTTGGTAACAACCATCGTTTTTCAGACACCTCAACTCTTCAGAAATCACCAGATTTTGAGAAAAAAGTCAGAATTTAGAAAAATAGTCCGAATTTTGAGATTTTGAGCCAAAAGTAACGTTTTGTAAAATTTAGAGATTTTGAGAAAAAAGTCTCAGTAAATTTCCACCACAAACCATAAAACCGAAACTGGACAGAATATTTATTTTGTTATTTTCTCACCTCGGCCAGCCCACCCCCACTCAGGCTGGTGGGCAGACCAGCCCCCCCCCTCGCCATTGTTTCCATGGAGACACTCCGCCCTCGCATCGCCCTCTGGTGGGAGGAGAGAGAGGCGATATATCATATTATTTATTATATTACAGAAAGTCAGAATTGTGGGGAAAAAAGTCTGAATTCCTACATTTGCATTTAATATGGGTCCCTGACCAAAAACTCGGAAAAGGGATGAATAGTTTCTACTAATTTTAGATTTCGACTCTGTTTTATTAATTGTCTGTATTAATATTTAATTTAATTAGTAGAATAGAATACAATAGAAGGGGAAAAACAACATTACGGTTCAAATAAATCCTGTAATGCTGCTGGATTATTATTATTATTATTATATAACACACACACACACACACACACACACACACAGACACACACACACACACACACCCCCCCTACACACACACCTTGATGGACTCCAGCAGGCCTCCGTGTGTGTGTCCGTTCTCAGATCGCCCCTCCTCCTCCAGACCTGAACCCAATCCCAGCATGCACTGGGAGCGCCGGTTCAGATCCTCCAGGAGGCTGTCCAGCAGGGCGGTGCGCGTACGCTCCTACACACACACACACACACACACACACACACACACACACACACACACACACACACACACACACACACACACACACACACACACACACCATTTTAAACAACTTAGTTTGAACTACTTTTTCTGAGCTGTTCTTCTTATTCCAGTGTGAAGTCAGCAGCTTCTCCAGTATTTCCACGAGTGTATTCCTGCAGAAAGTCATGTGTGTGTCAGAGTTCCCGTTAGCCGGTAATTACCGGACTATGACCTGTAAAATATGCTGAAGACCGGCAAATCTAAATCTCTCCGGTCAAAATGTCCGGTCAAAATTATTTCCCCTTTGCGCAATACCGCATCAGTTGCGCCACTTATGTGACAGACAAGAAGAGTATGTGACAGACAAGAAGAGTATGTGACAGACAAGAATAGTCAATTCTAATGTCTAACACTTAATGTGGAGAAAGAGATGTCCTGTATGGGTTGATTGTGCGTTGATCTGTTGGTAATGCCTCTGGGTTCCGGTGGGCATGTAAACAAATGCATAATGCTGCGCTATACTTTGCGGCCTCTCCCGGTTGCATAGCGACGCTTATTGTTTAGGTGTCTTTTAATAAGCAGGTAGTCATATCATTAGCTAGAACTAGCTAGATCTGATCGATATGGACATGAACGCGAGTAAAGTCTAATCTGACGGGAGAGACCAGCTGCTGCTGACGAGTCGACACGCAGCTCTGCATGATCACCTGCAGCGGCGAGCAGAGCAAAACACACACTTCAGGTTAGAAAATCACACGTAGCTATTTTAATTACCTCTCAAACTACCTAAACTAGTTATAGATATGTTTAGTTTTACTGTCGGGTCACTCATTACTGGATCCGCGAGCTGCATGAGAGAGCGCTCCGTTTATTATTCCCGCGTTATTATAAATTACTGTACACTTTTGAATAATGTAGTTAATCTACTATAATTAGTTTGTTTAATATCGAATCATATCAATTTGTTTTAAAGCTCAATAAATAACAAAGAAGACCTTTGACCGGCACTTTTCTCATTTTGTCCGGAAGATTTAAACTTTAACGGACATGTTGACCGGCAAAAAAATATTTCTAACGAGAACTCTGGTGTGTGTGTGTGTGTTGTGTGTGTGTGTGTGTGTGTGTGTTGTGTGTGTGTGTGTGTGTGTGTGTGTGTGTGTGTGTGTGTGTGTGTGTGTGTGTGTGTGTGTGTGTGTGTGTGTGTGTGTGTGTGTGTGTGTGTGTGTGTGTGTACCTCAAGTCGGGCGAATCGCTCGCTCTTGTAGCAGGCCAGCTCTGCGTTGATGAGTTTGGTGAGCAGGAACTCTCTGAACTCCGGACCCTGAACACAGCACCAGGTTCACTGTGTGTTATAACATGATATAAATATATATATATATTTATAGTCAGAGTCAAACGACCTCTTCCTCTCACCTTCTTAAAAACAGCTGGACTCGGGAGGGGCGGGCCGAACGGAGGAACGTCTTCTCGGGCCGTGACGGACACCTGTCAATCACAACAAGCAGAAATAAAACATGATTTAGTGACACGTCAGCTCCAAATTCTCCTATCATGCAAAAGTCACTTTTTGATGTCTTCTCTACATAAATATGTGTCCAGGGGCGGACTGGCCATTGGGAATACCGGGAGTTTGGTGCCGAAGTGGGCCGGTCGGACAATTCACTAGCCCCCCCCCCCCGTTGACAATTGACTAGCGGTACCGAGTTGGGCCGGTCGAGTTTCCCGGGCTGATTTTTAGTCCCAGTCCGCCCCTGTATGTGTCCTCGGTGTGTCAGGAGACTCACAAAGTGATGTCTTCTCTACATCACCATGTGTCCCCGGTGTGTCCCCGGTGTGTCCCCGGTGTGTCCCCGGTGTGTCAGGAGACTCTCAAAGTGTCAGGAAATAAACCCCTCTCTCTTTTCCTCCGTACCCACATCTCTAAAACGGGGGAGCGGGGAGAGGGGGGAACAACGGAGCTGATCCAGATTTGCTGCGTCATGGCCCGGCGGGCTTTACACCCACGGGCCAATCAGAAACGTTGCTGTCAGAAACAATGAGACGTGTTCTGGAAGTAATATGGTCTGTGTTTACATTAGCATGCTAACACTCAGAGCTAACCTGTACCGGAGAGAGCATGTGTGAAGAAGCAGGAAATCAAAAGGAAGTCACCTTGTGGTAAACCTGAGAGAGAGAAAGAGTTTGAGCTCCATACTGTTTCAGAGAGAATCCTTGATGTGGTTTGGAACATGATATGGAGTTTCATCACGGCTGCATTTAGCTGAGTTTCTGCTGGGAGAGTTCTCCTGATGAGATCTACTCTCTCTCTAACGCTACAGACCCAGAGTCAGCTCTTTAGTAACAGCTGGAAGAGAGGGGGGGGGGGGCTACAAGGATCTGTTTGGGGTTTGGAGCAGGACACTTCAGAGACATGTCCTAAGTAACAGCTGGAAGAGAGGGGGGGGGGGGGGGGGGGGGGGGGGCTACAATGATCTGTTTGGGGTTTGGAGCAGGACACTTCAGAGACATGTTTTTATATATTTTTATATATCTGAGACCTATAATATATGCCTACAAATAGTATAATAGGAGACCTTTGAATAACACAAAACAATAGGAAACGACAGAGATTGTAGGAGGTTCTGTCCTCACCTTGTAGGAGGTTCTGTCCTCACCTTGTAGGAGTCATTATCTCCTTCAGGCTGCACCAGGATGAAGGCGTGCAGGAAGTTGGAGGCGATCATGTCGGGGACGAACGGCGTGGCGTCCTCCTGAAACACCAGCGCCACGATGTCGTTCCCGATGTGGCGTTTCCTCTGCAGCTGCAGGAGGACACAGAGGACACAGAGGAGCTCACTAACCACACGGGATGTCTCGTAACCAGGGAGTAACTAGCTTCATGTAACGCCGTTAGGTAATTAAATTAGAAAATAAACGTAATTGTAATCCGTTACAGTTCCTAAGAAAAAAGTTGTAATTTAATGACAGTTCAAAATATGTATAGTTCTGTCACCACTTGGCAGTGAGTTGACCTGAGTGTGACTGGGTTTGAGGTTATGGTCAGATGTTCCTTCACTTCAGTCAGTGTGTGTTTTTTGTGATCTGCATACTTCTGATTGGTCATTGCACTTCATTGTAGATTGTAAATCAAAACATTCCAATCTTAATCCAAGTTATATTGAAGAACTTTTAATAAAGGTTTGACAGAAATCAGTGTTGAGAATTGTTTAGGACTTTTCAGCTTTATTGCTTGGTAATAAGTTACATTACATGAATGAAGTAATCAAAAAGTTACATTATTTATTACATTTTTAACAGGGTAACTAGTAGGGGTGGGAATCACCGGGCTCCCCAATATACCATACTATCACGATACTTAAGCCACGACACAATAGTATTGCGATTCTACGATATGCTAAGTATTGCGATACGATATATTGCGATATTGCAGATCACATGGGTCATGTCCATGTGCGTCTTCCCTTCCTGGTTAACACATGTATTTGCAATATGAATAGTTTATGTAAATAACCCAATGTGTGTTCTTTGAACCTGAAAAGGAGATGGCATTGTTTTTGTTGCTTTCATTGCAATTGTATTCATGTCTTAACTTCCTGTTTTATATACGACTATCTTTCGGAGGGATATGCTACAGTTTATATTAAAAAAAAAAATAGTTTATATAATAAAATATCGATACTTGGCGTCCGTGTATCGATACAATATCGCCACGCAAAGTATCGCGATACTATGCTGTACCGATTATTTCCCCACTCCTAGTACTTAGTAATCTGTAACCTATTACATTTTAAAAGTAACCGTCCCAACACTGCTCGTAACTAAACGCCACGTAGCAGCCGCTACCTGCTGAGCGTCGCCCTCGATGAACGGCAGCTTGGTGGAGACGTGGAACATGATCTCCTGCTCTCTGTGGACGCTGTAGACCGACTGAGACCCCGTCTGTCCGTGAGACACGTCCAGACCCCCCCGAAACCTGCAGGACACACGCATAGACGCTAAGTACACACATCCTTTACTCAAGTAGAAGTACAGATACTTGTGTTTAAAAATACTCTGGTGAAAGTAGAAGTACTGACTAAACTTCTTTACTCAAGTAAAAGTAAAGAAGTATGGGCTTTGAAATGTACTTAAGTAAAAAGTACCCATAACTAGCAGCTGTTTTAAAGAGTACCTGACCTCCCTTTATATTAATAGAACAATAATGTCATTGTTAGCTAATGAATGTTTCCATGCTGAACAACGGCAACATGACAACGTTTTCATTGGTCCCTCTTCTTTAGAGAAGACCAGGAAATGATGGATACACGGATCGTGTTCAAATCAATAGGCACGCAATGACTCTAAATAATAATGATCACGCCACCAAAACACACATTCAAACTAAAGGAACCAGCCTGTTTGGAAAATGTAAGAAGTAGAAAGTACAGGTATTTGAGTTCAACATGTAAGAAGTAGAAGGTACAGGTATTTGTGTTCAACATGTAAGAAGTAGAAAGTACAGGTATTTGAGTTCAACATGTAAGAAGTAGAAAGTACAGGTATTTGTGTTCAAAATGTAAGAAGTAGAAAGTACAGGTATTTGTGTTCAAAATGTAAGAAGTAGAAAGTACAGGTATTTGTGTTCAACATGTAAGAAGTAGAAAGTACAGGTATTTGGGTTCAAAATGTAAGAAGTAGAAAGTACAGGTATTTGTGTTCAAAATGTAAGAAGTAGAAAGTAAAAAGTCATCAGAAAAATAAGTAGTGGAGTAAAGTACTGATACCAGAAACATGTACTTAACCTGTTAAGCCCTGAGCCTGTTTTTCAGGTCTCAGGCTCGAAAATGCCATTCCCAGAACAAATGACCATATCTTCCCTTCTAAAAGGGTTAAATTAATAATCTTTTTTCTCAAAGTAATGATAAACCTGTGAGTTGGATGTAGAAAAGTCAGAATCAATATAGATGTTTTTTATTTTAAAGAAAACTCAGATTTTACATAGTAAAAAACTGTAAATTATAGTGTCCGTCCAAAAATTCTTTTTTACTTATAGTGAAAACTACCCTTGGATGATGGTAAGGTAGACTAAAAGCTTTAGGAATCCAAAGTAAAACATATAATAAGTACCCTGTATCAAGATTGATGCAAAACAAGTGACATTTGACCTTTTTAGAGAGATTTAGCAAGAAGAAACCACTTCTGGGGTCATTTGGGTGGATTTTCCATATCTCTGGCCCCCCTTGCTCGATTTTGATGGTTGACACCTCTTTCTGACCGTTAGAGCCAATATAATCGAAGGCGGAGTCCCCCACACACACTCATTGTGAAGAGAAAAGGTGGGGGCTTCGCGCATGTAATTTTCAATCAGAGTGAACCTATCTCTAGCTTTGACATCTGGAAACGGAAAAGCAGTTTTAATGTTTACGGATTATCAGAAATCATTTCAAAGGGACACAGACACATTAGATTAACCTATGGATTAACTTCAGCAGCGTTTTTATCGTTTTAATGCCATTGAAGACCACTTTGGAGAGACTACAGAGCCAAGGTAAAAATGTTAGCATTTTTAGCTACCTAGCGTCACCTGTTTTGATGTCCGTTTTTGCTTATAACGTCGCAAATACGTATAATTCAGTGGTAATGTCGGTGTCAATAGATTCTGTGTCACCTCACGAAGTGAATCGATGTGTTGGATGTGGTGAAAAGATAAATAATAAGATTTTGTGAGTGATTTTCGGTGTAGTAAATCTGTTAGCATATTTCGCTCGTTGCTAATTCAGAGGCTCAGTGTTAGCATTGTGGGTTTTCTTTTGAAAAAAAAAAAAAATGATCAGTTAGATGAGTTTCTTCCCGTTACATGGATATAAAACATTCATAGTTTATTAAATGAACATGCCCTCAGACACTGTTTCCTGCAAGATGTTGCGGCAGTGCCCCGGTACCGGGGTCTCTCGGGCTTAACAGGTTAAGTACAGTAACAAAGTATTTGTACTCCAATACTTCCCACCTCTGCAGATATGCGATGATTTTTGTTAGATGTTCCACTTTTCACTGAGAGAAGACCCAGGAATTTAAATATTGGAAAGCTTGATTCATTTCACTCAGGCTGTTCCTCAGCGTTGTCTTTTTTATTTCAGGTTTATCGCCAGGTTCGTTCACACATACAAGGAATCTGCTTTGGTGTCTGGTGCTGTGAACATTAACAATCTAAAACAATTAGTTGCATAGTAGGTTAAAAAAAAAAGAAATATATAAGGATAATAAAAAATAAGTATTTTTGCTTATCCTTATTTATTATATCTTAAACTGCAGTGTACTAAAGCGCTGCAGTGTTTCCTGTGTTGCACTTTTTAAAACACAATAAAACATGTTTCTTTTCTCAGGTGTTATTATAAAACAGGACGTCTCACCCCTTGAAGTCCTGCAGCTCCACGGTGTCTCCGAGCAGAGACAAGAACTCAGAGAACGCCGGCGTCTCCTCGTTGTTCCTGAACAGCTCCTCCTCAGACACCTGAAGAACACACACACACACACACACACACACACACACACACACACACACACACACACACACACACACACACACACACACACATTATACTCTGATTGAATGTTTGTGTGTGCAGGGAGAGGAGGTTCCACACCCACATACGCAGGGTTAATGACAGATCAGATCAGAAGTAATTTATTGATCCCAATGTGGGAAATGTTTGTGTTGCAGCATCAAAACACAAGACATTGACCGTTAGAGAAATTAAAAGACTCGAAATAAACAATCCAAAATGTAAACATCTCAAATAGAAAAAAAATAGCGTAAAAAAAGTAGAAAATATACAAGTTGAAAAATGAATAGTATAGTATATATACATTACGTGTGTAAGGAATGGAATATACATGTAAAATGTACAGTGTGAGAGAAACAGAGAGCTCTCACCTGTCCTAACCTCTGGTAAATGATTCCAAACTTGAAGGTGTTGTTGACCTCGTGTTCGTCAAAGTTTACTATCAGCTGAGAGGCCTGCACACACACACACACACACACACACACACACACACACACACACACACACACACACACACACACACACACACACACATTTAAGAACTTTAGTGCAAACTGAACACAACATTTTAAATGAAATGATAGAAAATCACATCTCCAGCTCATCACTTATTACGTGATTCAGATGTAATTGTTTGATTGAACTTTAATGTACGAAGCTTAAATCCACAGAAGGTGACAGATGTTTCCTGACCTTGGGGTAGAGGACGGGGCTGAAGCGCAGAGCGGCCGCTTCCTCACACAGCAGCTGAGAGAGGAACAGACCATCATCAGCACAGAGTCGCAGAGACGATCAGCTGCTCCACACAACTACTGATATCTACCCAGAGGTGGGAAGTAGTGGAGTACAAATACTTCTTTACTTTAAGTACATGTTTCTGTTTACTTTACTCCACTACTTATTTTTCTGACCACTTTTTACTTTGACTTCTTACATTTTGAACACAAATACCTGTACTTTCTACTTCTTACATGTTGAACTCAAATACCTGTACTTTCTACTTCTTACATGTTGAACCCAAATACCTGTACTTTCTACTTCTTACATTTTGAACACAAATACCTGCACTTTCTACTTCTTACATGTTGAACCCAAATACCTGTACTTTCTACTTCTTACATGTTGAACTCAAATACCTGTACTTTCTACTTCTTACATGTTGAACCCAAATACCTGTACTTTCTACTTCTTACATGTTGAACTCAAATACCTGTACTTTCTACTTCTTACATGTTGAACCCAAATACCTGTACTTTCTACTTCTTACATGTTGAACTCAAATACCTGTACTTTCTACTTCTTACATGTTGAACCCAAATACCTGTACTTTCTACTTCTTACATGTTGAACCCAAATACCTGTACTTTCTACTTCTTACATGTTGAACACAAATACCTGTACTTTCTACTTGTTACATGTTGAACACAAATACCTGTACTTTCTACTTCTTACATGTTGAACACAAATACCTGTACTTTCTACTTCTTACATATTGAACCCAAATACCTGTACTTTCTACTTCTTACATTTTGAACCCAAATACCTGTACTTTCTACTTCTTACATGTTGAACCCAAATACCTGTACTTTCTACTTCTTACATGTTGAACTCAAATACCTGTACTTTCTACTTCTTACATGTTGAACCCAAATACCTGTACTTTCTACTTCTTACATGTTGAACCCAAATACCTGTACTTTCTACTTCTTACATGTTGAACACAAATACCTGTACTTTCTACTTGTTACATGTTGAACACAAATACCTGTACTTTCTACTTCTTACATGTTGAACACAAATACCTGTACTTTCTACTTCTTACATTTTGAACCCAAATACCTGTACTTTCTACTTCTTACATTTTGAACACAAATACCTGTACTTTCTACTTCTTACATGTTGAACACAAATACCTGTACTTTCTACTTCTTACATGTTGAACACAAATACCTGTACTTTCTACTTCTCACATTTTCCAAACAGGCTGGTTCCTTTAGTTTGAATGTGTGTTTGGTGGCGTGATCATTATTATTTAGAGTCATTGCGTGCCTATTGATTTGAACACGATCCGTGTATCCATCATTTCCTGGTCTTCTCTAAAGAAGAGGGACCAATGAAAACGTTGTCATGTTGCCGTTGTTCAGCATGGAAACATTCATTAGCTAACAATGACATTATTGTTCTATTCATATAAAGGGAGGTCAGGTACTCTTTAAAACAGCTGCTAGTTATGGGTACTTTTTACTTAAAGGTCCCATGTCATGCTTTTCCGGTTATTACCCGTCCCCTTGTGTTCTGTAGCTTCTGCATGTAAACGGTCTGCAGAGTCACAAACCCTCAAAGTACACCCTGTAGGGAGTAAAACTCTAACACAGAGAAGACCTGTCTATGCTGCCCCAGAACGCCTCGTTGGACATTTCTCTTTTTCTTCCTGGGTACAGTGACGTGCCCATACCCAAATGGGCCCATTGGTCCAAATGGACCAATCCATGGAGCCGTTACGTTATGTCCGCGGAGCCGTTACGTTAAGTCTGTGGATTGGTCCAAATGGACCAATCCGCGGACTTCCTCACACACTCAATCTTTTCTCAGCTGCAGCTCCGCCGATTTCTCCTCCCTGAGACGGCGGGATGCGGCGAGGCTGTGAGTCGGTGTGTGAGCACACACACAAACTCCCAGCCAGGCTGCGGGTGTGTGTGTGTGTTCGGGCTGGTTTCGGGCTGGGTTTCGCTGTCTCGCAGACGGTCACTGGGCTCGTAGGGGGGGGGGGGGGGCAGGAGCTCCAACAAGCCGTTTAGGACAGAGAGTGAATACACATACTATACAGAGATGTTGTATGAGAAACCAATGTGAGTTTGGAACATTGAACAATATAAATCTATTCTAGTAGACCTCAACAATGGAACTATGATCAGTAGAGATGGCCATGACATGGGACCTTTAAGTACATTTCAAAGCCTCTTTACTTTTACTTGAGTAAAGAAGTTTAGTCAGTACTTCTACTTTCACCAGAGTATTTTTAAACACGAGTATCTGTACTTCTACTTGAGTAAAGGATGTACTTTAGCGTCTCTGTATCTAAACCATGAGGAGGAGTCAGACCTTAGCGAGCTCCGGGACGCTGGGGATCTCCGGCAGCTCCGACAGAGACAATCTGTGGTAAACACTCTTCATCCGAGACCTGAGGAAGAGGAGGAAGTGCTGATTTAAATAAATAAATATAGTAAATAGTTGTGTTGGTACCTAGTGAGAGCATGTTAAAATATAAATACAAAATAAATAAAAGTAAATAAGTTAGTACCTGATTACACAATCTAAATTAAATTGTGATTGCACAGGATGATCACATGATAAACTAGTTGTACCTGGTAATAAAATATGGTTATAAAATATTTAAAAAAAAGTTTTATTAAAATGAAAAATAATAATAAAATGAGGGAAAATAAAAACATAATTTTTATTTTTTTAAGTTTAAATGTTTAAAATGTAAAATAATGATAAATGAATAACTAAAGAGAGTACCGTATGATGACGTGCAGGGTCTCCTGCTGCTCCTCCTCCTCGTGCCTCACCGACAGCAGCAGACTTCCAACGCTGCTGGCCGAGCAGGAGAAGTTCAGATGCTCCTGAGCGAGAAACGAGAGTTTGGGAATAAAAACAAAGCGACAGCAGGAGACGATCAGGGACACATGTGGAACGTTTTCAGATCTGAGATTGAAAAAAAATGTTATGTTTACATTTGAATCTTTCTGTAATTTATTTCGTTGTTTTGACTTTTTATCAAAATTCAGACTTTTTTTCACAAAATTCTTACTTTTTCTCAGAATTCTGCGTTTTCCGTAATTTTGACATTTTCATAGAATCCTGACTTTTTCTTCAATTTTTTTTCTCGTAATTTTGACTTTTTCTGTAATTTTTTTTCGTTATTTCGACTTTTTCTCAAAATGCCTCTCCACCTCTGTCCTCTATCTCCTAGGATCAAAGTTCATATGGCTAGGGATTACTTTGACCGACTTCTACACAACTGCTCGGGTCTTGATAGACTGAGTGGGGAAGTTCATGAGATATTTCCCTTTTTCTGTAATTCTGACTTTTTCTAAAATGTCTGACTTTTTATCAAAATTCTGACTTTTTGTAAAAATTCTGACTTTTCGGCAATTCTGACTTTTTTCGTAATTCTGACTTTTTTCAGAATTCTGACTTTTTCTCCGATTTCCTTTTTTTTCTGAGAATTCGGACTTAAATCTCAGTATTTTGACTTCTGAGATTTCTGACTTTTTGCTCAGCATGCGATTGAACTCCTTTTCATTTGTACTTTTGCTCAAATCCCCAAAGATGTGTTCCCATGTGTCCCTAACCCTCTTCCGTAGATCATTTAAAACTGTATTAATGTTATTCTGTAACCCCTCCTCACCCGGCCCATAAACAGCTTCCTGTACGCTCGAGCAGCCTCTCCGATCTCCTCCAGACGATACCCATAATGCACTGGGGCTGTTCCTTCCTCCGCTCCCCCCCCCTCTTCCTCCTCTTCCTCCCCCTCTCTGATCTCCATTTCCTCGATCCAGTAACCTCCGAACTCAGGTAGGATCACCTGAGGGAACGGCCCCCCCCTCTCCAACACCTGGAAACACAGAAGTAAACACAGAGCTGAATCCCAGGTCAAATGCACGCTAAATTCAAATTCACAGGTTGCACAATGCACAAAACTAAAGTGTAGAAATGGCAATGCAACATATACAATAAAATACAAAATAAGTAGTTCAAAGGTCATGTCACATGTCACTAGGCTCTTTGAGCATGTTTCTCTCACTGATTGTGCTGTTATGTTAAATGTTTGTTGTTTGTTTTTCATGTATTGTGTCTTGAAATTTCAGACTTGATCTGACCATTAAAGTATTATCAAATCGTATCGTAGCACAGCAGGGATATTACCCAACATGCGCTTCATTTGCTTAAATTCTGGTTTTAAATTCTGTGTTTTTAAAAGGTCTAACCTCCTCGATCCGGGGATAAGGAATGTAGTCGTCCTGAAACACAAACACACAGTTGTTACACACATTACAAAACACACACACACACACACACACACACACACACACACAGGTGAATGATGGTGAGTGATGATGGTGAGTGATGATGGTGAGTGATGATGTCTCCGAAGGGAAACTGAAGTGTTAAACGAGATGTAAACATGTTTCTGATTTCAACCTTCAGACAAACAGGAAGTTAATAATTTCTACACTTTAGAACTTTAAGTACTTTTACTGATGGTACTTAAAGTATAATTTGATGCAAATACTTTAGTACTTTTCTTTTTTAAATGCCAGACTTACTGGATAACAGGATATTTCTACACTGTGGTGTTCCTACTTTCACTTTAGAAAAAGAGCATTTCTTCCACTGTTGTGATTGGTCAACCGCTTATAGATGTCCCGCCCCTTTAGCCTATCAATGTGTTAAAGCGCTAGCCAATAGGAGTGCGAGTGTTACGTAGTGATGTCACTATGTACCGGAAGTAAACAAAGGAGGCGTGAGATGGACATGACGACGGATGCATGAGACGCATGAACATGAGACGCATGGAAATGAGACGCATGGACATGAGACGCATGGACATGAGACGCATGGACATGACGACGGATGCATGAGACGCATGAACATGAGACACATGGAAATGAGACGCATGGACATGAGACGCATGGACATGAAGATGCATGGAAATCAGATGCATGGACATGAGGCGCATGGAAATCAGACGCATGGACATGAGACGCATGGACATGAAGACGCATGGACATGAAGACGCATGGACATGAAGACGCATGGACATGAGACACATGGACATGAGACGCATGGACATGAGACGCATGGACATGAGACGCATGGACATGAAGACGCATGGACATGAAGACGCATGGACATGAAGACGCATGGACATTAGACGCATGGACATGAAGACGCATGGACATGAAGACGCATGGACATTAGACGCATGGACATGAAGACGCATGGACATTAGACGCATGGACATGAAGACGCATGGACATGAGACGCATGGACATGAAGACGCATGGACATGAGACGCATGGACATGAAGACGCATGGACATGAGGACGCATGGACATGAGACGCATGGACATGAAGACACATGGACATGAAGACGCATGGACATGAAGACGCATGGACATGAAGACATATGGACATGAAGACGCATGGACATGAAGACGCATGGACATGAGACGCATGGACATGAAGACGCATGGACATGAAGACGCATGGACATGAAGACGCATGGACATGAAGACGCATGGACATGAGACGCATGGACATGAAGACGCATGGACATGAAGACGCATGGACATGAGACGCATGGACATGAAGACGCATGGACATGAAGACGCATGGACATGAAGACGCATGGACATGAGACGCATGGACATGAAGACGCATGGACATGAAGACGCATGGACATGAAGACGCATGGACACGAAGACGCATGGACATGAGATGCATGGACATGAAGACGCATGGACATGAAGACGCATGGACATGAGACGCATGGACATAAGGACGTGCCTTCTGTCTCTGAGGGAGCGTCTTGGTCTCGGCGGCTTCAGGAAGCTGCTGATTGGTCAGAGAGAAACAAACGTTAAACTCTGGGTCCTCCAGGAGCTCAAGGAGAACAGGTGTTTCTGTGGGGACTATTTTCAGCGGCGGATTGATCCACGTTAGTGAGGTAGGTGGGATTCAGTCGGAAAATCAGAAAAAGTCTAGAAATATTACAGCTTTTTCTCCTTTTCTATACTAAGGTACTGTTTCTTAAATATTTAATCTTAAAAACAGAAACAGATTTCAGAATAAAAGCCTCACCTCCATCTTGTCCATCAGGTCGAAGAAATGAGCCGTCTGCAGGAAAAAGAGAGAAAGTGTTCATCTGTAATTTAATTCATAATAAAAAATGTTTTGCATTATTAATGATTCACCTATCAATTATAATAAACCTATTTACTGTTATAGATTTTTTTTAATGATTAATTATTGATTTCGTTTTGAATTTAAATCATGATTTTAGTACAATTTTGAT